>NC_045439.1:21913622-21933482 GCF_002776525.5 Piliocolobus tephrosceles
AGTATGGAAATACAATACAGTATGAAAATTTTAGGCAGGTGGTTAGAGAAGGCCTCACTTAGATGCTTTGTTGTTGTTGTTGTTAATGATTTATGTATTTCTTTTTCTGAGACAGAGTGTCACAGAGTCTCTCTCTGTTGCTCAGGCTGGAGTTCAGTGGCTCAATCACAGCTCATTGCAGCCTCAATATCCCAGGCTAAAGCAATCCTCCCACCTCAGCCTCCCAAACAGCTGGGACTACACGCATGCACCACCATGCCCAGCAAATTTTTAAAACTTTGTAGAAATGTGGTTTCACCATGTTGTGCAGGCTGGTCTTGAACTCCTGGACTCCAGCAATCTGCCCACGTCGGCCTCCCAAAGTACTGGGATTATAGGCATGAATCACTGCGCCCAGTTTAGATGTCTTTTAAATAAATACTTGAAGGAAGCAAGGGAGCCAATGATACAGCTCCTTGAGGCAAAGAAAGTTTAAGGCAAAAATGACAGCACATGCAAGGGCCTTGAGAGTACAAGTGTTTCTTGTCAGGAACAGCATGGAAGCAAGTGTGCATAGAGTCTAGGACTAAAACAGTGGTATATAAAAAGCATTTTACAAAGAGAGATCATAGCTGTCACAGGGAAGATTTTCCATAACACTTAAATGAGTGTCTTTATTTTCTAAATGCCCTGGCCTGACAAGCCTGTAATTATAAAATATGCTCCCATTTTGTATTTATACCAAAGTGACAGAGTACCTGTCACCCTTTTCCCTGTCAGAATATCCAGATGATTATCAGATATTCAACTCTTTTAGGTTGTAAGGTCATTTTTTATGTCCCAGGAAATAGGTCTCACACATCCCCTGATACTATTCTGTTAGCTACGGTCACACTGAAACATTTGTCCTGCCTTATCTTGCTTTTCTATTCCTTGCCCCAGTCTCCATCTGGAATGCCACTGTGTGAATATTTACTGCTGAATCTGATGATGGAGAACATAAATGCACATGTGGAGAGCAAGCTTAGGTGACATGCCAGGTGAGGATAATGGGCTATCTATTCTCTCTGGCACGTAGGATCAAAGCTGTGCACTTACCAGGGGTGTTAGGCTGTTCTTACACTGCTATAATGAAATACTTGAGACTGGATAACTTGTAAGAAAAGAGATCTAATTGGCTCATGGTTGTGCAGACTGTATAAGAAACACAGTAAGCTAGGTGCAGTAGCTCACGCCTGTATTCCCAACATTTTGGGAGGCCAAGGTGGATGAATCGCTTGAGCTCAGGAGTTCAAGACCAGCCTGGGGAATGTGGTGAAATCCTGTTGTCTCTACAAAAATACAAAAATTAGCCAATTGTGGTGGCACACACCTATGGCCCCAGCTATGTGGGAGGCTGAGATGCGAGGATTGTGTGAGCCATGGAAGTGGAAGTTGCTGTGAGCTGAGATCGCACCACTGCACTCCTCCAGCCTGGGTGACAGAGGGAAACTGTCTTTCAAGAAAAAAAAGAAGCATGGCAGCATCTACTTCTGGGGAGGGCCCAGAAAGCTTCCAATCATAGCAGAAAGCAAAGGGGAAGCAGGCATATTGCATGGTTAGAATGGGAGCAAGAGAGTGTAGACGGAGGTCTCACACAATTTTAAATGACTGGACCTTATGAAAAGTCAGAGCAAGAGCTCACTTATAACCAAGGGGATGGCCAAGCCATTGATGAGGGACCTGCCCGCACTACCCAAACACCTCCCACTAGGCCCTACCTCCAGCACTGAGAATTACTTTTCAAAAGGGGATTTGGGCGAGTACACAAATCCAGACTATATTCTTATTTCACCTTGTCCCCCTCCCCAAATCTCATGTCTTCACATTGCAAAATAAAATCACATCTTTCCAACATTTCTCCAAAGTCTTAAATCATTTCAGCATTAACCCGAAGTCTCATCTTAGACAAAGAACATGTCTTTCACCAAAAACCTGTAAAATCAAAAGCAAATTATTTACTTCCAAGATAAAGTGGGAGTTCAGGCATTGGGTAAACATTTCTGTTTCAGAAGGGAGAAATTGGCTATAAGAAAGGGACGATGGGTCCCATACAAGTTTGAAATGCAGCAGGGCAGTCCTTAAATCTCAGAGCTCCAAAACAATCTCTTTTGACTTCATGACCCACATCCTGGGCACTCTGGTGTGAAGGGTGGGCTCCAAGGCCTTGGGCGGCCCCACCCCTGTGGCTTTGCAGAATGCAGCCCCCATAGCTACTCTCAGGGGTTGGAGCCGAGTGCCTGCAGCTTTTCATGCTGATGGTGCAAGCTGACTGTGGACCCAGCCTTCTCAGGTCTGGAGGATGGTGGCCCACTTCTCACAGCTCTACTGGAAAGTGTCTCAGTGGGGACTCTGTGTGGAACCTCCAATCCCACAATTGCCCGCCATCCTGCCTCTGTTCTCTGTGAGGGCTCTGCTTCTACAACAGGCTTCCTCCTGGACACTTAGGCTTTTCCATACACCCTCTGAAATCTAGGTGGAGGACAAGCCTCCTTAACTCCTGCACTCTGTGCACCTGTGGGCTTAATACTACTTGGAAAATGCCAAGGCTTACAGCTTGCATCCTCCAAAGTGGTAGTTCACGCTGTACCTGGGCCCCTTTAAATCCGTGCTGGAGGTGGAGCAACTATGATGTGGGAATCAGTGTCCCAAGGCTGCACAGGGAAATGGGGTCCTGGGCTTGGCTCAAGAAGCCATTTTTTTCCTCTAGGCTTCTGGGTCTGTGATGGGAGGTCCTGCCTCTGAGATCTCCGAAATGCCTTCTGGGTCTTTTTTTCCATTGTCTTGGATATTAGCACTTGGTCCTCTTTTAGTTATGCCAATATCTCTAGCCAGTGGTTGCTCCACAGCCAGCTTGAATTCCTTTCCCTAAAAAGCTTTTCCTTTCTCTGCCACATGGTCAGGTTGAAAAGTTTTCAAAGTGTTACTCTGCTTCATGGTTAAATATAATTTCCAACTTTAAGTCACTTCTTTGTTCTACATATGACCATAGGCTGCTAATAGCAGCCACACCACTCTTGAACACTTTGCTGCTTAGAAATTTCTTATTTTAGGTACCCGAAATCATCACAGTGAAGTTCAAATTTCCACAGAGCTCTCGGGCATAAACAGAACACAGCGAAGCTCTTTGCTAAGGCACAACACGTGTGATCTTTGCTTTAGTTCACAATAACTTCCTCATTTCCATCCAAGACCTCATCAGCCTGGACTTCACTGTCCATATTACTATCAGCATTTTGGGCACAACCATTTAACAGTCTCTAAGAGTTCCAAAATTTCCCTAATCTTTCTATCTTCTTCTGAGCCCTCCAAGCTCTTCCAACCTCTGTCTGTTACTCAGTTCCAAAGCTGCTTCCAAATTTTCTGTGTGTGTGAACCAGAGCAACTCCATCTTGAATAGGAGCTGGGTAAATGAGGTTGAAATCGACTGGGCTGAATTTCCAGATGGTTAAGGCATTCTAAGTCACAGGGTGAGAAAGGAGGTCAGCACAAAAAAAACAGGCCATAAAGACCTTCCTTACAAAACAAGTTGAGGTAAAGAAGTCAGCTAAAACCCACAAAAACCAACTTGGCCACGAGAGTGACGTCTGGTGGTCCTCAAGGCTGCACTCCCACCAGCGCCATGACAGTTTACAAATGCCGTGGCAGCATTACGAAGTTACCCTATATGGTCTAGAAAGCAGAGTCCTGAATAATCCACCCCTTGTATAGCATATCATCAAGAACTAACCATAAAAATGAGCAACCAGAAGCGCTTGGGGGCTGCTCTGTCTATAGAGTAGTCATTCTTTTATTTTATTTTATTTTTTTACTTTCTTAATAAACTTGCATTCACTTTACTCTGTAGACTCGCTCTGAATTCTTTCTTGTGTGAGATCCAAGAACTCTCTCTAGATCGGGACACCTTTCCTGTAACACCTGAGACTGGATAATTGGTAAGAAAACAGATTTAATTGGCTCATGATTTTGCAGGCTGTGCAGGAAGCACAGCAGCATCTGCTTCTGGGGAGGCTTCAGGAAGTCTCCAATCATGGCGGAATGCAAATGGGGAGCAGTCACATCACATGGCAAGAATGGGAGCAAGAAAAGAGGGGAGTTGCCACACACTTTTAAGCAACTAGATCTTGTGTGAATTCAGAGCAAGGCTCACTTATCACCAAGGAGATGGCCCAAGCCATTCATGAGGGATCCATCCTCATAATCCAAACACCTCCCACCAGGCCCACCTCCAACATCAGGGATCACATTTCAACATGAGATTTGGGTGGGGGAAAATATCCAAACTTTATCACCAATGCCTTACAAATTTTCTCAGGAGTCATTTAAGCAAATATGATCCTAACCTCCCTTTTTCTCCATAGGAGTTCAAAACTAAGACCTGGCAGTAAGGTGGGTAATTTTCTCTTCCTGGCTTTGCTTTATTCAACGCATCTTCACCAGTTGTAAAACACAAGCTCCCAGGTGTATTATAAGAATTGTCATACATGACATCATGGGCAGGTGGAAGGAGAAGGAGTGAGATTTTTATTGTTCTAATGCTATCAGTCAATCCTCAAATCTCTGCAAAACCAAAGTAGTTAGAAGATAACTAGACTGTCTTCCAAACAGAGAAAACAGTATGTGTAAAAACTTTTTGGTATGAAGATATAGACATTATTTAAGAAATGGTGTTTGGGCTGTGACTAAAACATAAGGATGTAGAATGAATCACTAGAGAGGAAGCCATAAAGGGAGTCTGGAATCATATTATAGAGACATTTAAGGGATGTGGATTCTTCTTGTAGGTAATAAATGATTGTAACAAGAAAGAGGTATGAACACATTTTGTTTTTTAGAAAAGTGCTGCTGCTGCACAACGTTCTTAGGTAGAAGGAACAGGGGAGACATTGAAGTCAAAGGGAGCAGATGGAAGGTTATTGCAAAGGTTTAGGTAAGATTTTCCTTCATTCAATCAATATTTATTCATCACTCACTCTGCGTGAGAAGCTGTGCTTGCCAACAGGGATAGCATAGTGAGCAAGACAGATGCGGTGAGAGCCCTTAAAAGGCTGGATGAAACTGACCAGTGATCCCAATAAGATGGGATAAATATTTTCAAGGAGGAGTAAGATGCTAGGAGAGCCTATGGGGGCATGACATAACATAGTCTGAGGATAGCTTGACCAAAGGCATTGATCTCAGAATTGAAATAAATAAATTCAAGTGATGTTTAGAACGTCGATTCAACACATCTTCTAGAAAGGGGAGAGAAATTATAGCAATGAGTCACCCAATTCTGCTGCATCTGCTGTATCTCTTTTCATTTAATTACAAATTGCTCTCATTCTCAAATTTTTAGATATTTTAGAGCACAAAGAGATGTCTGCTAAAATTAGAAATCTCTGTCCCAGGGGTTTAGGTACAACATGTGTTCAAACTTCTTTTCTAACACATTTCTCAGTAATATCGGGTTCTACACAGACAGGCTTAAGACTTGGGATGAATATACATAAGCAACAAATGTATTTTGAGCACTTATGGTTCTAAGAATTGGCTCACAGGGAACCAAACAGATACGCATCTTTGTTCTCATGGAAATTTTTCTAGGAGGGAGGGAAAAACTATAACAATAAGAATTAACTTGTACATTTTTTGCTATTTTAAATATTATGAGGCAAACAGAGAAAGATAATGGGAAATCTGGGATGTGAAGGACTGGATTTTAAATACAGTGGTTGTCTTATTGAGAATTTGGAATTAAAGCAAAATCATAAAGGACATAGAGGAGGGTTTCACCGGGGTATATGAGGGAGAGCTGTCAGATGGATGGGAGGCTCATAGAGTCAGCCTCCTGGGTTCAGAGAATGAGGAGAAAGCCAGCAAACTGAAGCTATAAGACTGAAGGCAGAGCAGAGTGTGGAGGGGCACTGATCATGTAGGATCTTATAGGCCTAGTGCAGATTTTGGATTTAACTTTGATACTGGGAGCCATTCGAGAATTTTTAGAAGAGGAGTGACATGATGAGATTCAGTGTGAATAACATTGCTATGGCTGCTGGGTTGAATATAATCTGCAGGGGCAAGAGTGAAAAAAGGCCAATTAATTAGGAGAAACTTTAATTACGTAAAGGCATTGTTTTCTTAGACTTCACATGCTGGGATTCAGAAGTTTTAGCATTGTGGACTTTTCAAGTAACTTGTCATTTGTTATTAACATCAAACCTATGAAGGCTGGAATAAACACTATAATGATATGAAGAAGCAGATACTTCGTAAACAGCTAAGCATCTAGGAAAACATGCCACAGTACAAAAAGGACTAGATATCATTAAAACCATATGAATGTGACGAAAAGTTATTTCCAAGTTTCTCAGATGCTTCTACATTTATTTCCTACTCTAATATTTTATACAATGATAAGAAGAAATATAACAATAACTTGGAGTCAGCTGATCTGATTTTTTTTTAATCAGTGTTTGCTACTTCATCATTTAGGTACTATCTAAACCAAATTTTTAATTTTGCAGAAAATTAAGATTGTTTTTTCACTTTGAAGGTTCTGTGATTCTGGAATATATGGCAAATTCTAGAGAAAAATTACAAAGCATGATATTCTTTACTCATTAAATTTGTTCCATAGCAATACAAATATTTGATTTTAATATTAAAATTTGTTGAGCATTTTGGGAATAGAAGTTGCATTTGCTTTTCAAAGAGAAATAATATAAAACACATTTTACAGGTATAACACACAGTGGGTGATTAACAAATATTTGTTCTCTTTACTTTCCTCTATTATAGAACTTAAATAGTTAGTTGTCATTTCAAAATCTGCAAGGCTTTCTTACTATTCCAGGCCTCTATTTTCTTATATCAGCTGTAATTTTTCTTTTCCAAAATATTTTGTGAATTCCTAAGTGTATTGTTTAGAATTAGGTCTGGCTACAGATTATAAGACATCTCCAAAGAACAGTGCCTTAACAAAATAGATATTTACTTTTCTTTCACATTGATGAAATCAACAATGTTTTGTTGTCAATGAAATAAGAAGCTCACACTTCTTTATTCTTGTTGCTTTGTCATGTGTAGCTTCCATCTCCATTTTAACCTCATTGTACAAAATGCCCACCAGAGCTGCAGTCCTTTCGTCCGATATAAAGCCATCAGGAAGTATGATGGAATAAAGAATCAGAGGCAAATCAATTTTCTCATTAAAAAGGGCCCCACATGACACTTTCATTCATAAACATTTGACTAGAGCTTAGATTACTACATTTAACTGCAAAAGAAGCAAAGAAATGATCTAGTTTCTTTGCAGTGACATACCTAGCCATAAATCAGAAGTTGTACTAATCTGTAAAAGGAAAGAATGGATATTGGGGCACAACCCAGTGATCTGTGCCAAAATAAGTAATCCGTGTTTTAGTTGTATCTTTCTTTGCTTTTGCCTTTGATTGTAGCAACTGATCATCTGACAGATTTATCAGCCAATGAGTAACTAGAAAGGACCCTTAAATATCTACCTGAAATTTACAGGGAAGCTTATTGAGCTCTGTGTAGGCTCCTTGTGGACCCTTTGCTGGAAGGTGAAAGCAGAGTGGTTCTTGCAGGAAAAGGCAACATACGACAGAACCAAATGCACCAGGCCAAGCCCAGGCTGGAATGCAGAAGGGAACCTCTGACTGGGCATGTCAATTGTTGAATCACAAGGGAAATCTTGAAAGACAGTTATATCTAGTGACACTAGAACTATGACCTTTCCATTGATCATAGGCAGAGGCAGGAATCTCCCCAAGTTATCTATATCTAAAACATTGTGGAGCAAAATTAGATGAGTCACTTTGCCAGTATCCCAACACACGGAGTGCTTCTAACTAAATCAGAATGTTGTTTCTATCAGGTTTTCTTTATCTAGATGGCAAAGTGTGACAGAGTGACAATTTTCAAATTCTTTTTTCTTTTTTCTTTTTTTTTTTTTGAGATGAAGTCTTGCTCTGTTGCCCAGGCTAGAGTTCAGTGGCGTAATCTCGACTGACTGCAACCTCCATTTCCCAGGTTCAAGTGATTCTCCTGCCTCAGCCTCCCAACTAGCTGAGATTACCAATGCCCAACACCACATCCAGCTATTTTTTGTGTTTTTAGTAGAGATGTGGTTTCACGTCTGGTCTTGAACTCCTGATCTCAAGCCATCCGCCCTCTTTGGCCTCCCAAAGTGCTGGGATTACAAACATGAGCCACTGCATCCAGCTTTTTTTTAAATCTTATTTTCATAATAAATAAATATTTCAGGGGAAAAGGGAGGTGTTAGTTGTCTTATTTGTATGCAATTTGATGACGAGAAGAGATATTTTGAAAAATTTAAAACAAGTTTAGGGATACTTTGTTTTACGTGTTTCCAGAAAACAAAAGCCTTGGTCATAGTAATGAGTCTGGGGTGTTATTCTGGGCTGGGTGAATGATAAAGGAAAAACATCTGCCTGTCCTCTGAACTAATGCTTACACAGATTCAGATACAAGCTTCCAGAGTCATAGGTTGATCAATGATTAAATGCAGAGGCGATGGTTAAAAATCGGATTTAAAGATATGCAGCCATTCTCAAACGTTCGTTCAAGTAAAAAACAATCTGGAGTGTTTTATAAAGTGTGGAGTCCTGTGTGCCCCATTACCTAACCAACTGAATATTTGAAATTGGCATCTTTAAACAACATGCATGGGAAAAACTATTAAATGGAAGCCCTGAAAAATATCTAAGGAGAAGTTTGTATAAGAAAAGTGAAGATATGATTCTAGGGAACTATTTAAGCCACAGTGTGAATGTGTGTGTGTGTGTGTTCTTAGAAGGAATTCATGATATTTTCCGTTCTTTCTCTATAAATATCTGGTACAGAATGAGGCAGAAACTCCAAAAATTTAATAATTAGTATGTTCCTGGTATTATTCTATTAATTTATTGACTCCTTATATATACATTAAAAGTTATGTGCTAATATTATCCATAAACTAAAAATTATGAAAAAAAGAAAAAAACAAAATAAGATACCAATAAGTCAGGTCACCAACCTCAAGTCACAGATTTCACACATGGTAAATGGCAGAGCTGTGAAAAGTAGCAGCTTATCTCCAGATCCTTCCCTCACTTGGCTAGGCTGCCTGTCCCCACAGTGTTCACTGACACTAGAATTCTTGGATGCAGATGCTGAGAGTGTTAGATGTCACTGAAATTAGTTAATTTACTAATTAATCATTTTTGACCATGTACTGATGTTAAACACTTTGCAGACACAAAGGTGAATGGCAAACTCCTTGGTGGGGAAAAGATAAGTATATCAATCATTAAAGCCACTCAGCGATCAATGATATGGGACAGAACGGGGTGGGGCATGATGGTGACATGGAGAAGGAACACCTACCTCAGATCCGGGAGAACTGGGAGGGATTCAGAATGTTTACCCCCCAGAGAAGATGAAGATGGCAATTCATAAGGAATGAGCATGAGCTAGCCAGGCAGGGGATGGAGAAACCATGGAACAGTATGTGGAAACATGTGAGAAGAATAGAACAGCACAGAGTATTTCTGGTGCTGAGAAGAGTTAGGTGAGACTCTGGGGCTGGGAGCTTCGAACAGTGGTGGGGAGAGGGAGAGGATCCAGAATAGAAGCAAAGATGCAGAGACCATGAAGGTCCTTGCTTTTCACGTTAAGGAATCTGGTCTTTGTCTTCGATGCTATGGAGACATTTTAAGTGCAGATTCAATTGCAGAAAGTTCAACCTGACAGCACTAAGAAGAGTGGAATGAGAACCAGGCCTGGGGGATATTCGCTGGGAACAGCTTAGGGGTAAACAGGTCTCAGCACAAACCGAGTGAAGGATGATGAGGATGTGAGTGGTAGTGAGGATAGGGTTTATAGGGAAATAGACTACACAGCGTTTCCTGAAACATTTCATTAAAATGGTCCTTTGATCATATGAATTTAAAAATGGTGACTCCTGCATCAAAGCTTGAAATTAAGAAATATGTTTAATTTGCTTAAAGCAGTATTCTCCAAATTACCAAAGACTGCTTTTCTCCCTCTTGTCTCCTCCTTCTCCCCTTCCCTCTCCTTCATCTCTCCCTCCTCTCTCTCTTCTACTCCCAGTTTTCCTTCCTCAGCTTCTTCTACTTTTTCTCTCCTCCTCCTTATTTTTTTCTGTTTTAAATTTTTCTTGAGACAGAGTCTCACTTTATCATCCAGGCTGGAGTGCAGTGGTGTCGTTACAGCTTGGTGTGATTACAGCTTATTTCAGCCTCGAACTCATGGGCTCAAGTGATTCTCCTGCCTCAGCCGCCTGAGTAGCTGGGATGACAGGTGTGTGCACCATGCCTGGTAATTTTTAATATATTTTTTTTTTTTTTTTTTTTTTTTTTAGAGACTGAGTCTTACTACATTACCCAGGCTGGTTTCAAACAACTGGGCTCAAGCAATTCTCCCTCCTCAGCTTCCTGAGTAGCTGGAACTACAGACACATGCCACCATGCCTGGCTAATTTTTTTAATATTTGTAGAGACAAGGTCTCATTATGTGGCTCAGGCTGGTCTTGAACACCTGGCCTCAAGCAATCCTTCTTCCTCCACCTCCCAAAGTGCTGGGATAACAGGCATGAGCCACCATGCTGGCCGTTTAAAATGTTAAATAATACGTATTAGCAAAATTCATATTCCCTGGAATAGAATAAAGTAAAAACCCAGAAATGAGGGTTATTTAGGAGTTAAAATCTTCAGGACTTGATGACTCTCTAGTATTGAGGATGCTGTGATGAACAACAGTGATGATTTTAACAGAAAAATAAGAATGCAAAAGGTAAATTTGGTTGTGATGCCACAAGCAGGACTCAATTTTTAACATGCTGAATTTAAGATGCATGAACAACATATAACTGGATATACCTGAGTCCGTTTGGGTGTTCAAAATATTTCATTTCAATTTTGAGAGCTATTTTGATGAAATCTATTTAACTCTATCTACCTTACAGACATACATATGCATATATGTATTTATTTGAGGCACATTCTACATGTAGGAATTAGAAATTATTTAGCAGGCATATGTAAAGGGCCAGCTTCCCCAAGAATTGCTTTCTCTTGTTACTTTCTGTCTGTGTACACACACACACACACACACACACACACACACACACACACAATTTTAATGAAAGTAATTGTCTTTAAAAATTTAAACTTCAATTAAGGAAAACGTCTTGTGTCTTCAATAAGTTAAATTTGGTAAAATTCATGTAATAAACTTTAGGGAAATATTTTGCACAGGTAAAAAATAAAGAAAAAAATACTATTTATTACCATTCCTATCACTCAGAAGGAGCCAGTAATCTGTCAGGGTGATGTCAACCATGAGAAATTCCAATTCTGAATAGCAATCTTTTGAGAAAGATAAAAGTAATGGAAATATTGGCTCAAAATTGAAATGCCCCTAAAATGCTGAAACATTAATGAGATGGATATCATAGAAAAATAGGGTTTTACCTGAGTAATCCCAAGAGAACAGGTCAAATTGCTTATCCAGACCAAAGGTAACTTTACAGCTTTTCTTGAAACAATAATTATACATATTCGTTTAGGAACTCACCTAACTCAGTAATATAACTCAGTCCAGAATCATATATATTTTAAAGTCTGGAAGATAAGGAAAAATAAGAAAAAGTGAGTAGGCACTGAGAATAAATTTACTTGGTAATCCAGAATAGAGAAACCCTTAAAGATTTCAGGCTTGGAAGTGGAAGTTTTAAATATTTGATGCTCTTTAAATCACTCTTCCTGCCTATTCTTGGAATCCTCTGGGATCATTCCAGCTTCTTTCATAGCTAGAGTTGACTAGCTATGAAAGAAAATATTTGAAGACCAATTAGCACAGAAATGAGGCTTCCTCACGGATATATTTGAAAGAATTGAAAATACAAATATTAAATAGGAGTTCTTTGGAGAGAAAGTGGGCAGTTGTTATGAAACACTAATTTTGGATAAAGTTCTGAAATATTTGTCTTTATTTTCTATCAACAGAGAACCTATACATTATTATAAAACCCAAAACATTAGGACTAGTGCTATTTTATTGGTTATTAAAGTCATATCAACTGTTTTATGACATTTTCTATATCTAAGTAAAATTGAGTTTGTAAAATAGTAACTTGTATTTGCAGCACTAATAAAAATGCATATTTTGGGGGTAAATTCATAGACCTAATCACAGATAAAGTGAAATACCAGAAGGCACCCTATGTCCACAGACTTAAACATGATTTCTAATCACAGATTTGTCACTCACCAAACAGTCAAATGAATCATCATTTGTCAGCCAAATTAGGAAATATCCCTGAGATGTTTTTCTCATCTGCAAAGTAGAACGTGTGGCCCAGACAGAGATTTTCCAGGCTTTGCAGAAGGAAAATCTAAGAAAGTTTAGAAAAATGCACATTTCCAGAAAACTCCCTTCACTAATTCAGGTGAGCTTGGAAATGTTTTTTTCTTTTTTTCTTTTCTTTTCTATTTTTTTTTTATCATGGCTTAATAAATAACCAAATTTTAAAAATACTAGAACAGTTGTCGAATTTCTCGTTTCCAAATGTTATAGTGTTATCAGAAAGAGGTTCGCATTCAGACTCCAAGGGAGAGTTCTTAGATCTCACACAAGAAACAATTTGGGGCAAGTCCATAGAGTAAAATGAAAGCAAGTTTATTAGGAAAGTAAAGGAATAGAAGAGTGGCTACTCCATAGGCAGAGCAACAGCATAGGCTTCTCAACTGCTTATATTTACAGTTATTTGTTGATTACATGTTAAACAAGGAGTGGATTATTCATGAGTTTTCTAGGAAAGAGGTGTGCAATTCCCTGAACTGAGGGTCCTTGCCCTTTTTAGATCACATAGGGTAACTTTCTGACATTGCCATGGCATTTGTAAACTGTCAGGGCACTGGTGGAAGTACCTTTCAGCATACTAATGCATTATAATTAGCACATAATGAGCAGTAGGATGACCAGAGGTCACTTGCATCACCATCTTGGTTTCCTGGGTTTTGGCCAGCTTTTTCACTGCAATCTGTTTTATTAGCAAGGTCTTTGTGATCTGTATCTTGTGCTGACCTCCTATCTCATCTTGTGACTGAGAATGCCTAACCTCCTGGGAATGCAGCCCAGTAGGTCTCAGCCTCATTTTACCCAGCCCTTATTCAAGATGGAGTCACTCTGGTTCAAACACCTTTGACAATAGTGATGGTTTAAAACACAGTATAGCATTTGAAAGAGTGGAAGAGGTGAACAAGGAATTATTTTCTAGTGTACTCCTTAATACTTTCTACAGAATAGGTTGAAATGGTCTTAGAATTTATCTTCAAATGTTTACTGCTAGTTGCAATGGTTAAAACATAATTGATTTGGAGGTGAAAAGTCCTGCTCATCACCTGTTCTGGAAGCACAATGCCACCAACAAGGAGTGCACACAAATGTCTTGCATCCAATCACCTTTGATCCTGGCAGTCAGTGTTATACCACGTGAAGTAGTAAAGGTATAAATTATTAGAGCCTTGAGTGAGAATAGATTGGCAATATGGTAAATGATTTGAAATGCACACACTCGTTGAGCAAGTAATTCCACTTGGAATTTAAACTAAGAAACTAATCACGCCAGAGCACAATGAGCAGATATAATGAGTTGGAGTAATTTATTATAGCAAAAAATAGCTGGAATTAAACAAAATGTACAACACAAGATTTAAATCAGTGTTTTCTAAATAACCTGGGGAGCTTGTTCAAAATAAAGATTCCTAAGACACATTGCTGGAGATGACCATATAGTAAATCCAGAATAAGACTCATTATTGTATATTTTTAAACAAGTCCTCAGGTGAGTTTCGTGATCTAATAAATTTTGGAATCATTACATTTATTGAATGATATTAAGAAATAAAATGCTATATAACAATTACAATCATGATGCTTATTTTTACATTGTCATGAAAAGCTAACAAGATATGTAATAACATTTTAAAAAATGGTTAAATTACCCAAGTATCCTGAGCGCCTGTTTTTGTTAAATAAGGTATATTTTTATTGGAAAGGTCTGGAAGGGGTTAGTATCGTTCTCTCTCGTGGGGATGAGAAAGGGATTTTTTTTTTATTGTTTTTGTTTTGTTTTTCCTATTTACCTCTCTCAATTGAACTTTTCAAGCTAATAACATTCATTGTTGATGTCATTTTAAAATAAAAAGGAAGAAAAGAACAAAAGAATGAGGGTGCTGGGCTGCAGTGCTGGGCTGGCTGTTGAGTTTGGAGGACAGGGGTTAATTTTGAGTCTCATTAAATGCAGGGTAATGAGACAGTGTGCAGAGGTGCTGGACACTTCACCTCCTTCCCGGGAGTTTGCTGCAGGCAGCTCCTGCTCTGATTCTTCCATTTACATTTGTGTGTTCTCCTGTAAAGTCAGCTCTGGGTTTATCTGAAAACGCTTTTCCAGAAGCAGTTGGAAAAAGGAGTTCAACTCTATCAAAATAATAAGGTTCAGCTTGGTTTCACTAAATTAGTACATTTTAATAATAATTTTAATTTTAAGTGAATTTAATTTCTGTATGGCAGTATCTAAAAATATATTTACCTAGCCCTTTGCCATTTAAGCCTGTTTGCATTTGCTTAGACTAGAGCAGAGACATAGACTAGCCGAGCCTCACTTAGCCCTACACAAAATGACCCTAATTACACAGATTCAAAAGAATTGGGATTATAGTCAATTTCAACTGAACATTTCTTTCCTCAAGAAAGAATAGAAAGAAGCTTATTTGCATTAAAAAGAAAGGCTTTGGTGGATTTTATTTTCTACAGTCCATTTTTTTTTTTAAACATACAGAGTTATGGCCAAGAAAATGTAAAGATGAGTGAGACTCTTCTGAAATGCATCTCCTATAAAACAAAATATTTTGGCAAATTGCTTTTAGGGTGCAGAGATTAACTACATACTCTTTTGTGAAATGCTTTGAAGATAAAAAGCATTTTCTAAAAACACCATTATTATTTAAATTATTATTTTTTAAGCATTCATTAAAAAAAAGCACTGTACATATTAACCTGTTTAATAGCAAGCTTCTATTTCCTTCATTTTAATACAAAAATGCAGGTGACTCAGTCTTGAAGCATGTCCTTGCCCTCCACATGGAATTCAGTTGTAGCTTAGTATTTTATATAACTTATGGGCATTAGGTAAGGGCTTGAGAATAAACCTGAATACAGCTTCTATGGTAAATTTACAGTGTGTGACTCCACAAGTTTGTTGAAATAGCTCAACTCATATTCTCTGAAAGCTTAACACTTTTTAACCTCATGGTTCAGTTGGGATTGGAGTCAATATGCACATGAAAAAGTTTATCTCTTAACATTAATTTTTAGAAGACTAAAATAATTAAGGGTCAAGGGGCATTAGTTTTAATGGAAAATAATAGAGTCAATATGAATCTAATCAGCTTTTCCTCTCTTGTAGTCAGACTAGCACACAACTTTCTTCAAGCTCATTTCTTCTCTTCTCTGCAACTGATGTTGTTCCAAGAAAATGATTTTCAGGGATAAAACAACTAGAAAAACGTACATTGTCGTATCAACTACAATTAATATGGCAAATATAATGATTGGTCCTAAAATCACTAAAAGAATACTATTACCATTGCAGAGATTAATTATGGCTATGAATCAGTGTGGGAAGAGGGTGTTGGTGAAATTAATTCGTACCAGGATATTTCCACAAAATACTGGAGTAGCATCAACTACAGTAATCCCAACAGCAAAGAGCTGGGCTACGCTTTTTAAGAATTCATGACTTCACTTTTTAGGTAAGATTAGAAAGAATACATTATTTTGCTCAAAGTGGACACCTAAAGAAAGTGCATTTCAACAAGCTATGGAAGATCAAAACAACTTAATGATGTTCTAGTGACCTGGCCTATAAAATTGGGATACAGTGAAACATTATGTTTGCTCCACCAGAGCTCGCATGTCAAGAATCTCATGGGTTACCTCTGCTAGGATGAATTTCTGTGCATATATCATGTGCCTAGGAATAGTTTCATGATATTAATTTAAAAAATCAGTGTAACTGGCAGTCAAGTAGAAAAACAAAGGGAAAATGAAGGATCTAATATTTTTAAAGTAAGAAAGGATGGCCGGGGTGAGATGCCAGGAGAAACAAACCATTGCCTAGGTAGGGCAGTAGTAAACATGGAAGTTCTACCTACTTTTCTTTTCCAATATTTATTTAGTGCACATTTTCTGGTGCCAGTCTTATGCTAGGACAGCACCAGGAATTGAAAGATCAAATCCTCTGCTTATAGTTAAGCTCATAAGAGGGACACACACACATACACACACACACGTATGTGTGTACACATGTATAAATATACTAATATATGACAAGTTTTAGAATTGAGACAAAATCCTATTGCTAGGAGTGTGCTAAAATAAGAGTTACTAAACTCTTCAGGGGGTTGAGGAAGGCTTTAAGGGTTTTAACATTTTAGGTGACTTTTACAATCTGCATAAAAGCTATTTAAAAAATTTCATTTGATGCCTTTTTTATGCATACAGAAAACAGCACAGATTACTTGATGAATTTATGGAAAATGTTCCCAACTGTGTTAAATACCACCATGATCAGGATAGCAAACATTACCAGCACTCCAGGAGCCTCAAGAGTTCCCGTATATAAATCTTCCCTTTCTCCCAAAAGATAACTCTTATTCTGACTTCAACATTTGTCAGGTGGAGAAAAGGAGATGGGTGGAGAGTAAAAGAATCTAGGCAGAGAAAATGCCTCGTTCCCATATCAGTAGATAAGAAATGGAGATAACACATACTGGAAATAGTGGACATGTAATGCGTATAGGGTGGGGGTAGGATAATCCATGTGTCTAAGAACAGTTTGAGAAATAGTAATGTTGTGCTTATTTTATTTTATTTTATTTTTTTAGAGAGGGAGTCTCGCTCTGTCGCCAAGGCCGGAGTGCAGTGGCACGATCTCAGCTCACAGCAACCTCTTGGGTCCAAGCATTTCTCCTGCCTCAGCCTCCCAAGCAGCTGGGACTACAGGCAAATTTCTTTTTTATTTTAGTAGAGATGGGGTTTCATCATGTTGCCCAGGTTGGTCTCAAACTCCTGAGCTCAGGCAATCCACCCGCCTTGGCCTCCCAAAGTGCTAGGATTACAGACATGAGCCACCTTGCCTGGACAGCATTTTATTTTATTTATAGTTTATCATACAGTGAAATAGACTAATTTTTTTTTTTTTTTTTTTTTTTTTGGTGAAAAGTTCTGTGAGTTTAGTAAATGTAACCACCATCACAATTAGTATTTAAAGCAGTTTCATTGCTTTCCCATACTTGCCTTACACTCTCGCTTTAGAGTCATGACTTCCCCTGGCCTAAAACTCTAATGAATCAATGCTGAGTCCTTCACTACTATATTTTGACCTTTTCAAGAATGATATGTAAGAGGAGTGTTACAGTATGCAGCCATTTGAGTACAATACATTCGAGATTCATCCAAGTTATTGGGGATATCAGCAGTTCATTCCCTTTACTGTTGAGTGATATTTCACTTAACGGATGTACCACAGTTTCTTTATCCATTCACTTAGTGGAGAACATTTGGGCTTTTTCCAGTTTTTGGTGACTACGAATGGTGCTAATATAAACATTCCTATACAGATTTCCATGGGAATGTAAGTTTTATTTCTCTAGGGTAAATAATCAGGAGTGAGATTGCTAGATGATGAAGTGAGTACTTATTTCACTTGATGAGAAACAAATAGTTTTGTGAAGTCATTTCGTCAGATCTACTTCATGTATTTTGAATCTCTGTTGCTAGGTACATATATGTTTATTATATATTAATTGTAACGTCTTTTTGTGAAATGACTCTTTTATCATTAGGCAAGAATCCCCCGACACTAGTAACACTCCTTCCTCTGAATTCGACTTTGTCTGATATTAATACAGGGGTGGGTGTGAGCTTTCATTCAGGTTTGCATGGTACATTATTTTCTATACGTTCACCTTTATTCTAATTATGTAATTACATTAGAGGTGAGTTTCTTGTATACAGCATATAATGTAGGCATTTTCATCCATTTTAATACTCTGTCTTTTTAGTTAGCATGTTTAGATATTTAATGTGATTTTTGCTATGTTTAAATTGAAGCCTACCATTTGATTATTTGTTTTCCACTTGTACTCTAATTGTTCATTCTCATGCCTTTGGGCAGTTATGTAAACGTTTTTTGTCTCCCATTTAGATTTTCTAGTGAATTTTTTACTACATCATTTTTAATAGTTATTTTCATGGCTGTTGTAGAGACCATAATATAAAAATTTTTAACTTTTCACATTCTACCTAGAATCAATATTTTACCATTTCTAGTGGGAACGTAAAACCTTACTACATTTTGGGTCCTTTTAACCCCTCCCCTTTATGTTACATATTATATCTCTGTACATTTAAAAACTCCATGAGGAAATATTTTAACTTTTGCTTTCTTCAACTGTCAAATATATCTTAAGGAACTCAAGAGAAGAAAAATAGTCTGCTAGATTTACCTAGATCATTACCATTTCTACTGTTCTGCCTTCATTTCTGAGGTTTCAAGTATTATTCTGGAATCACTACGCTTCTGTTTGAATAACTTCCATTAGCAATTATTTTAGAGCAGGTTTGATTTCCTTTACTGAGAGAATATTTAATTCACCTTTATGTCTGAAAAATATTTTTGCAGAATAGTGAATTCTATGTTGACACTTTTTAAGTTTTATTTCAGTATTTTATAAATGTCATGCAATTTCCTTCTGACTCATGATTACTGACCAGAAATTTGTGGCATTCAAATCATTGCTCTCCCATAGGTAATTATTTTTTCCTCTAGCTATTTTCAAGTTTTTTTAAAAAATTTGTTTTTACTTTTTAGTAGTTTAATTATGATATGATAAAAAGGTTTCCTTATAATATACATTAAGTGTTCCACACAGTTTACCTCTTGATTATTTACTATCTTTTATTTTTTCTGCAATTGTTCCCTAGGTAGAAATTTTGTTTCTGTAGTGAGATTTCAGTTATTTGAAAATGGGAGCCAAAATTTTGTTTCCTCTTTATCACAAAACAATGTAGGTACTTGGTAAAGGCATATTCATTAGAAAATAATTAATAAATACATGAGCAGAACGTATCTTGGCAGAGAGAGGAGTGAGGATCTGCCTTTAATTGAACCCAGCATGGGCTGAATGAAAAAAATACCCACATTAAGCCAGGCAGCGAAGTACTGGCAGCAGGGAAAGATAACAAAGATTAAGTATGAACCAAACTCAAATACATATAGAACATTCTTTTAGTCATAGAGTTTTTCTTTGGCTATTAAAGCATAATTAGTCATTTCTTAGAGATCCAAGGAACCCCAGACTGTGGCTATAGATACTAAACAGACAAAATGCTGGCCACTTATGTTTTACTTTGTATAGCATATCAGGGCGAATCCTTCTCTCTTTAGTTACTCTCAGACATTGTAGTGGTACCATTAGCAGGGTCATCTTGGAACAGCAAAGAAAAAGGAAATTGTGTGCCCAAATAGAAACTAAAGTTCTATGATTCTGTTTTTAAAAAATCGATGCTTCTTTAAATGATATAAAAGGACAAATTTTCATTCAGCCTTCTGTGTTCCCTACTATTTTCCCTAGTATTCTGAGTTACCTGTTTTAACATTTATTACATTGTATTGATATGATCTTTTATTTTCTACCTCAGATTTTCTTTTCTTTTCTTTTCTTTTCTTTTCTTTTCTTTTCTTTTCTT
>NC_045439.1:21933492-21949663 GCF_002776525.5 Piliocolobus tephrosceles
TCTTTTCTTTTCTTTTCTTTTCTTTTCTTTTCTTTTCTTTTCTTTTCGACACAGAGTCTCGCTCTGTCGCCCAGGCTGGAGTGCAGTGGTGCGATGTAGGCTCACTTCAACCTCTGCCTCCCCCAGGTTCAAGCGATTCTCCTGCCTAAGCCTCCCAAGTAGCTGGGATTATAGGTGCATGCCACCACACCTGGCTAATTTTTTGTATATTTAGTAGAGACAGGGTTTCACCATGTTAGCCAGGATGATCTCGATCTGACCTCATGATCTGCCCACCTCAGCCACCCAAAATTACAGGAATTACAGGTGTGAGCCACTGTGCCCAGCCTCAGACAGTCTTTAGAGTTAAGAACATCTCGTTTATCTTTTTAATCTCAGCATATAACCTAATGCCTGGTATTAACGAATGAATGAATATATTTATGGAATAAATATTGATTCAGCACAAAAATGCCAAGGCCCTGTGTTGGGAATTGCGATTTCAATAGTTAACTAGGTATACAATGAGATTTGGTTGAACAGAACTTTATTTCAGAATTTATCTATACATAAAGAATAAACAAATAACATATAAAAATGCAAGTAAACAAAAATAATTATACAGGCCGGGAGCGGTGGCTCAAGCCTGTAATCCCAGCACTTTGGGAGGCCGAGACGGGAGGATCACGAGGTCAGGAGATCGAGACCATCCTGGCTAACACGGTGAAACCCCGTCTCTACTAACAATACAAAAAACTAGCCGGGCGAGGTGGCGGGCGGGCGCCTGTAGTCCCTGCTACTCGGGAGGCTGAGTCAGGAGAATGGCGGGAACCTGGGAGGGGGAGCTTGCAGTGAGCTGAGATCCGGCCACTGCACTCCAGCCTGGGCGACAGAGCGAGACTCCGTCTCAAAATAATAATAATAATAATAATAATAATAATAATAATAGTAATATAATTATACAAATCAGAGTACTTTTCAAACAACTATGAAATATCAAGCACTAATTAAGTACAGAAGAAAACATTAAGTATACCAAAAGAGTTGTATCTTCATCATTAATATTAAAAAAGAAGTAACATTAAACTAAGCGAAAAATGAAAAAACAAGTTTTTATCTTTATTTCTGTCCTTTAAGAAGTAGCTACTATTAAAGACAGTAGATATTGTTTTTCAAAACATGGATGCTGGAATTAGACTTTGTAGGTTTAATTTCTGACTCCCGTGTGTAATTTGTGTGACGTTGAATAGTGTCGTACATTCTGCATACCTTAGCTGTTCCATCTGCAAAAAGGTGATGATGGGGTGATGGTAATAGTACCTAGCTCATAAAGTGCAGTGTCGTGGGGAAGGTTAAAATGATAATAGATGTAAAGTGCTTAAAATAATTCCTGGCACATAGTAGGTGCTTGCTTTCTAATAATTTATTATATACTAATTAATAATTTTTCATTTTTGAGTAAGTGGATGGAAGTGAAAGTGGTAAAAAATGAAAAAAACTTTTCTTTATTTTTATGTTATTTATCTTTAGAAAGATTCAATAGACATAATTAAAGCTTCAATGAAGGACCACATAGATATGGGATTTTAAAAATAATTTTATGATGAGGTAACAGTGATTGGATATGTGATTCCGAGTTATCGCTATGCATGTTGTATATTTGAATTAATTTCGTATATACAGAGAGGCAATGGAGTCTCCCAATAATGGAATTGGAGTAGTGTAAATGATTGGGTTTCATATATCTTTAGACACAAGCTAGGTCTGAAGATTAATTGATGGGGGAAATTTCAGGAGAAAATTATAGGGTCCTCTGAAGAGAATTCTCTCTTAGAGAAGAACTCAACACAAGCTGGAATCAGCTACAGAGGTTGAAGATCAGAGTAGGATAATGGTATGAGCATTGTGTATTCATCTTTACTTGAATCAAACTCTATCTAGCCACAGAACATAGCACGCACACCCTAGAGGAAACACAATAGGAAAATGCAAAGCTAAGAGCTCTAAAACATTGATATCTAAGCGCTTGCCATTTCAAAGCTTTGTATAAAGAGAAGGGAATTTTTTTCCTGTTTAAAGGGAGGTTCAAAGAGAGAGTATGAGCAGTGGCCACCAATGAATCAACGATTGAATGCAGCAAAGAGAGGTAAGTTAGGAAAATGTGCCCAACGGTAAAAACCAGTGAGAGATGTCAGAGGAAGCTTCAAGGCAGGGAGTCTTTAGCAGTGCAGGTGGCAGCTTGGGTGGAGCCACTAGAGCATGGCCCAAGGTGACAAATGCCAGCCACGTGGAGGAAGGCCAAGGGCATGTGGAGAAATAACTTAAAGTTAGTTCGGTGGAAGAAACAGAGTGAAGGAAGCATGTCCTGGAGCAACCTAGCAACAGAATAGTGACACCAAGAGATTACGAAACATCAGCACAGAGGTCAACTCAGGCAATTTTGTAATCACTTGCAGGAGAAGGGAATACACTTGTTCATGAATGCACTATAATTTCCCTGGGAGCATCTCCAGTTACCACAAAAAGAAAGGAATCTGGAAGAATGTGTGTGTGTGTATGTGTGGGTGGGTGGGTGCATGATCATATAGGGTACTGAGGTTCTACCTCCCGAACCAATAAAAGTTGGGCATGATATTAATATTATGTTATTTATGTCCACAGGCTAGAAAGTAAATGATGGAGGTATTTGGATCATAGGTGGTAGATGACTAGAACAATCAATATAAGGCATAGAATGGATCATGTAATGCAAATTTACCACATCTATTGGTACATCAAATTTACCACATCTATGAATAATCCTCTAATTGGGGAGAAATCCTATGATACCTCCTGCCCCTACTACATAGGCTGATGGAAATAGTGGTGTTGGGAATACACACTCCTCTGCACTCCTGACAACCAGAGAGTCACGTTATCCAAGCACAGATATTTAGATGCTCTTCCCGGGCTTCAGACCTTGAGATGATGTAGAAGATACAGCTTTGGTTGGAGAATGTTTCTCTGTGTGGAGGATAAAGAGGAACGGCAATCTTCAGCCCTGGATGCTGCCCCGAAGTGTTCAGGGATGACAGCACAAAAATCAAGGCTCAAGCAGAGGATTCCTTTGGCAAGGGCTTTAGCATAGCCCACCATCTTTGGCCCCTGGAAAACTTTATTCTCCAATCTTTCTTTTGATTTGGGAGCAATTACCTATCCAAAAATAACCTTTGACTTAATTTTGTCAAAGTTGTTTTATTTTGTTTACAATAAAGAATCCAAAGTGGAGATGTGTAAACCTTATGAATCACTTATTTGAGCAATTATAATAGGAATAAGAGCCTATGTCTTATGTTCTGGGCTTTAGTAATCATATTAAGGGAAAAATCTAGACATATTCTTATTTTTTGAAAACAGCCCAACATGAAGCAGATAGTATAATGTAGACCAGGAGTCAGAAAACGTTTATTATACATGTGATGATTAGAACAAAATAGTCAATATTTTAGGTTTTGCCAGTCATGTGGTCTATGTTGTAACTAGGGAACTCTGTCGTTGTGGTGTGAAAACAGTAAGAGACCATATGTTAATGTATGAACATAATTGTGTTCAACTAAAACATTATTTATGGAAATAGGTAGCAAGCAAAATATGACCTGAATTTGGCTGAACCCTGATCTAGTGGAATAAACATGGGCCTTAAAAATGGATAAACCTATATGATTCTAAAATTTCCTCATTCATAAACAAGCATCATAGTATCTCATGAATTTCCCCTGAGGATTAAATTTAAAGAGAACACATATTTTTAATGCACTTTGCTTTGGTTTACACATGTTGTTTCATAAAAAGTATATCATGTATTAGAAGCTCAATGTGTAGTTATAATAACTCTAATATAATTATACATAATACTAAAAATACATAATTATATGAAAATTATATTTAAAAATAATTATATAATTATATAAAGATATTTTAAATACAATATAAAATATAAAAATATAACATATATATTCATATAAAATATTTTTAAAATAATTATGTAATTATACAATAATTATAATATATCCTAGAAGGAAAAGTTAACATTAATGTGTCCACAACACGCGCACACACACACACTCACTCAAGCATTCACATTACTTCTCAAAGAATAGTGCTTTTCACTAGAAACAACCTCCAGATAATACTCTTTATCCTGTCCTTAACTGAAAAAGGCTACTGTATTTTTGTTGCTGCACCCATAAATAATCCTCATAGACTCACAATACTACCACGTACAGTATTTCAACTGTTGACTGTTCTAGCTATTCCAGTACTGATTCTTTCATATATACATATTAATTGGAGATATGAAGGAAGATGTGAGCTCAATTTACCATAGATGTGAATAAGGGGGAAATGTTTAAAATATCTTCACAGAAAGGGCTGGGCAACAGCAACTAATTAAAAGACTGTGGAACCTTGGGAATTCAACAGGTTTTTGATTGGCTCCATTAGTGCCTATTTTACGCAAACAGCGGAACTGAAAAGATGCGGGGAATGGATCCGTGCTATTGAATTTATTGGAAAATTTTTACTGGCTAGTACCATCACTTGTAATAGCAAATTATCAATTACACGCTCAATCCACAGTCAACAATGTCTTCTAATGGCTTTTAAAATAAAATTCTAGTAGCTGTCTGTCAGCCTCCTCCCCTGACCAGGGCACTAATGGCACAATGACTTAAAAGGTTATCCAATATTTATTTAGTATGTGTGATGTTTAATTTTATGTGTCAATTTGGAGGATATTTTTGAATGAGATTAACATTTGAATTAGTGAACTTTAAGAAAGCAGATTGCCCTCCATAATATATGTGGGCTGATTAGTTAAAGGTCTGAAGAGAACAAAAAGGCCAGCTTCCCAGAACAAGAGAGGATTCTCCGGCAGACTGTCTTCAGACTTCGTCCACACTACTGGCCCTCCTGGGTCTTCAGCTTTCTGGCCCATATTGTAGATTTGGACTCCTCAGCTTCTATAATCACATGACTCAATTCTTTACAATAAGTCTCTCTCAGTGTATGTAGATATATGTATATATAAATACATATATTATATATGTGAATATATATTTCATCTGTATATATGTTCATATATATGAAATAGAACCAACTTTTTATTGGTTCTGTTCCTATTTATCTGGAGAACCCTGACTAATACAATATCTAACAAAGAAATTTCTTTCTACTTCATTTAATTTGCATGATAAACATGTACAACATAAAATAGTATTGTCATCCTAATTTTTTTTTGTTTCTTTGTTTTTTATAGATGGATATACTGATGCATTCATTGGATAAATATGTGGGACATGCAGCTAATAAGATTTGGAGCTAGGATTTGAAGACAGACACACTTATTCCAAACATATCTGTCTCACCAAGTAGATGTTATTGTTTTAGAAATCAGAAAGTTGAGGACAAGGAAAGATAAGTAATGCGCCCATCATCAAACAGTTAGCAACTAGAAAATCAATGCCTTTTTGATTTCAGATTTCATACTAACTACTGAAATAGATTGCTAATGACACACTTTTAAATGTAGAATCTGAATAAAGCAAATTTTATGTGATATTAACATATGTTATATTTAGTGCTATAACATTACATACATATAATTCAATTCTGATAGTAATATAAAGAGCAAAATATAAATAAAATATTTCTATTGTTAGGTTTCAACTAGTTGTTATTGCTCTAGGCAAGTAAACGTCAGAAGCCTTTGCATTCTGTTGGGACATCAGTATTGTGTCCCTTTATAATTGCAGGCCTGCTGAGAAATACTGTGACCTAGATTTCCATTAGGAAGGAATCCAGCATCTATTAGCAAAATTTTCCAAATGTCTCAATTGTTACATACTTCTGACATTGAGGTGAAGGCAAATTGTTAAGAAAATGACTTTTCTTATAACTTCCTCATATACTTAGTGGAAAGGTTTTCCTGCTTTTTGAGTTGATCTGATTTGTGCTTGGAAACTTTATTATGTGATTTAGTGAGGGGTGCTCAGAAATAATAGAGTTCCAACAACCTTCACATCCAGGTTCTTAAAGCTGGGGTGCTTAGACAAGATGATAAATGGTATCAGATTATAAAATATCCATTTCAATGTGGAAATGGGTGGGGTTCTGTGTTTAATTATATTCCTCTGTCTCTCCCCAAAAAAGATATGCTGAAGTCCTAGCCCCTTGTACCTCAGAATATGGAGCTGATTTGGAAATAGATTCTTTATAGAGGTAATGAATTCAAAATGAGGATATAAGAGTGAACCTTAATCCAATATGACTGGTGTCCTTATGCCAAGGGGAAATTTGGACACAGACACAGGCATACACAGAAAGAAGATGATGTGAAGACACAGGGAGAATCCCACATAAAGATGGAGGTTTGAAACTATGCATCTACAAGACAAGGATCACAAGAGATTGTCAGTAACCACCAGAAGCTAGAAGAGGAAGGGAGAATTTGCCTGCAGGTTTCAGAGAGAGCACGACCTTGCTGATACCTTGAGTTTGGACTCCAAGACTCCATACTGTGAGACTATGCATTTCTGCTGTTTTAAGTAACACAGGCTGTAGTACTTTGTTATGGCAGCTGTAGGGAACTATTAGAGCAGGCAAATACATCCTTTTCAGAAAAGAAGTTCATACCATTAATTGTATTCTTCAGGGATACTTGATCCAAAAAGGATTAGAAGTCATTGTCTTTATTTTTTATTTTATTTATTTATTTATTTATTTATTTATTTATTTATTTATATTTAAGACAGAGTCTCGCTCTGTTGGAGTGCAGTGGCAGGATCTCAGCTCATTGCAACCTCTGCCTCCCGGGGTCAAGCGATATTTCTACCTCAGCCTCCCGAGAGCTGGGATTACAGGCACATGCCATCATTCTCTGCTAATTTTTGTGTTTTTAGTAGAGATATGGTTTCTCCATGTTGGCCAGGTTAGTCTTGAACTCCTGATGTCGTGATCTGCCCTCCTCTGCCTCCCACAGTGCTGGAATTACACGTGTGAGCCACCGCGCCCAGCAGAGAGAAGTCACTGTCTTACAGCAATCTGGAGAAACACCTGGCCGTATACTTAAGTCATAACATTCTAATTTTGCAAAATATTTCTGAGGTCTCACTCCAAGTATCTGAGTCTGTCTGAAAGGATTTCGTTGTTGTCTGTTTTAACAAATTACAAATAATTAATCTTACAATAGGTACGTTTCACAAGCGAAAGAAAGAAGCGGGCTTCTGAAGAGGCAAATAGTTAACAATTGAACAAGTAACAGTTTTATTTTAATTGTAACATCAACACAACATCATTTGAAAACATTATAAACTATAGGACATTAGTTAGAAAAATTTATAACCACTCCCAATACAGCTCTTAAACGCTGCTTATTTGTATCTTAGGTTATTTCCTTTGGGATGGGGCTGGTGCTTTAATTAAACAGTATTGTTTGCTGGGCTTGATTTCTGCAGAAATGTTGTTAGACTAGAAGAGTCTGGCTGTTCGGGGGATTCTAGGCAGGTGAAGCTCCAACCCTCCACTTGGTCAAGGATGGGAATAAAAAGGACCTGCAAGGTGCTCCAGACATTGTGTGGATAAAGAAAGGGAAAGAACTGTACAAACTGCTGGGTATGAGGAAGATGGGAAGACACAGAGAAATATCGTAGAAAACTATTTATGGATTTTGTTTATGTGAGGGACTGTGTGATCATTTATGCCACTTCCTATGGGAACTACAATAAAGATCATTTTATATTCACGCCTGCCCTCATTTCACCTTGTTTATGTAATGCAAGTCCCTGAAACAGGAATTACTGGGTCAAAGATATTAACATCTTTATGTTCTTGATACATATTTTCAGCTGATTTCTGCAAATATCGTCCCATATTATATACCAGCATTGTGTAAAAGTGCTATTCTCAAAGTGGCTTAATCAGAATTGAGAATTCTTTTCTTTAATGTGCATTAATTTAAGAGGTAATAAACAGAATTTTATTGTCTATATTTGCCCTTTTAATTATTAGTAATGCTTAGGGTTTTATTCTTGTTAGCCATTTTTGTTTATTTGTATAAGAAATGTTATTCATCTTCACTTCCCATGTTGCTTTCTTGAGCTAAATTTTTAAGTTTTGTATTCTTTTTTTTTTAAATTACAAAATTATGTGTTCATGAAACTCTCAAACCATATAAAAATGGGTAAATATAATACCACTGCCTTTCAATTTTATTCCTTGGAGTACCATTTCAATAGCATATCCTTGCTCATATCTATATTTGCATAAACATATACAGGCTGATAAAAGGGTATATATGTTGTTATTTTGTATAGCAATGTAGTAACACATTAATCCGCAACTTGCTTTTTACACTTAATCTTTCATGTTGATCCTTATTCTAGATCAATTACCACAGACATAACATAATATATATATATATATTTAATAGCTATGTATTATTTTTGAAAATAATACACTAAAATGTTTAAATCATTTCTCTCAATGTGGATAGTTGAAGTCTTTTTAGTTTGTTCATGTATTTGTTTATTTTGGATCATGATAAATAATGCTGAAAAACCAATTTACCTACCAAATACACATTCAGCACAAACACATAAACATTCTTGTAAGCACATGCATATTCTTATACAGTATTACTTGTAGTTCTGTAGCTTAGGTTCCCTCAAAGTTCAGGTGTAAATAAATGATGAGGACTCACCTCACCCAAAAGCCAGTGATTTGGGGTGGTATTAGGGAGCCTGAGAGGGTATATTCGTTTCTGCAAACAAATGGCAACGTTCTTTACAGATTTGAAGAAATTTTGGCATTTCGTATGCTAAAACTCATTGTTGGTGTTCTACAAGAAAACCTTTAAAGGCTAAATAGTTTAATATAACAGTGCTATGGATTTTGATTTCTTACTCTAATCTTGGAATCTAATATTAAAAATATGCTTTTGTTGGAAATAACAAAGTAAAAAAAGTGGCAGGAAGTGGGACAGGACAGAATACAATTTTCTTTTAGTTTTGCAAAGTCTGGATTTTTGGCTTTCCTTAGAACTTTGATATACTGCAATGTGAAGAAAATAAATGAAGCGTATATCTAAAGCCAATTCCATCTCCAGTTATTTACCATTTAAATTACAGTGGGAGGCAAGCTTCCAAATTAGAAAAATGTACTTCTGATCAGAGGATAAAAGAAGGGCAGTATTTAAAAGTGGATTTTAAAATAGGTCAAAGTAGCTATTCTGACTAGCTGAGACTTGATCAATTTTAAACACCAAATGTGGTCATTCAAAGAAAATATTGTGGATTTTGCAGGGTAGATCCAAATAGAAAAAGGCTACCTTCACAGAATAGTTGAATCAATTACCCGTAAGTATATCGTCTGTGATTTTTTTTTTTTTTTTTTTTTTTTTTTTGAGACGGAGTCTCGCTCAGTCGCCCCGGCTGGAGTGCAGTGGCAGGATCTCAGCTCACTGCAAGCTCCGCCTCCTGGGTTCATGCCATTCTCCTGCCTCAGTCTCCCAACTAGCTGGGACTACAGGCGCCCGCCGCAACACCTGGCTAATTTTTTGCATTTTTAGTAGAAACGGGTTTCACCGTGTTAACCAGGATGGTCTCGATTTCCTGACCTCGTTATCCGCCCGCCTCCACCTCCCGAAGTGCTGGGATTACAGGCGTGAGCCACCGTGACCAACTCGTCTGTGACTTTTAACTAGAAGTGTGCTTCAGCAACTACCTGGAGTTCTAGTGCAAAAACATGTTGGCTGAAACTCTGATTCAGTAGGTCTGAAGTGGTACTCAGTATGTATGTTTTGATAACACTTCTCAAATTATTGTTATGAGCAATTCTGAATTAAGAACCACAGTCTAAAATGTTTGTAGTAGTAAACTCCCCAGATTATTTGAATCAGAATCATCCTAGGGACATGCTAAAATATACATTCCTATGTCCTCTTCAGATTTCAATTCAAAATGACAGGCCTAAGGCTTGAGAATCCAGACTTTGTACCAAACCACCCTGTTAATGACATTGAAGTTTCTAAAACACTAAACCTGCACAATCCAAGAATAGCATTAAAGATACTTGACTTCACTGCTCTGGAGCAATTGTAAATGAGTTGAGATATAACCAAAGTCCACCAGCAAGTGTGAACACTGGTTGTAAGGTTTAACAATCTGATATATCCAGTCAAAAAGAAACATTTTTAAAGGCTAAAGCTGCTTGTACATTACTGGATAGGAGTACTGTTTTTTGTTTGTTTGTTTGTTTTCTGTTTTGCTTTGTTTTTATCAGTGACTCTATGACTTTACTACTTACTAATGGTCCAGCTGTCTTCATGTTAAGATCTTTTCAGCATAGCCACTGGGCATCTGGGTTAAGATTCTTTTTGGTGCAAGTTAAAATAAAGCTAGTGAGGCCAGGTGCGGTGGCTCACACCTGTAATCCCAGCACTTTGGGAGGCCGAGGTGGCTGGATCATTTGAGGTCAGGAGTTCGGGACCAACCTGGCCAACATGGTGAAACCCTGCCTCTACTAAAAAAAAAAAAAAAAAGAAAAAGACAAAAATTTGCCAGGTCTGGTGGCACATCCCTGTAATCCCAGCCACTGGGGAGTAGAATTGTTTGAACCTGGAAGGTAGAGGCTGCAGTGAACCGGGATTGCACCATTGCACTCCAGCCTGGGCAAAGAAGCAAGACACTGTCTCAATAAATAAATAAATACATAAATAAACAAAGCTAGTGAAAAGTAATTTAAACAATTTCAGATGATGTTGAGAGGAATTAATCATAAAGATAACAGAGTCTCCTATGGAAACTTTTATTCTCATGTCAAATCTCTGAGAGAGAGTATTTGGGCAAGGATTTCACCACTGATCTAGTCATGTGTGTAGGAAGACTAAATTAGAAATATGGCAGCTGGGGCCATTCTTGGTAGTTCCCAAAGCAGAAGAGATGAGTTTGATTCTGAACTAGGGATTTAAGAAATATGCTGATGAGACCCGTAACACTGTGGTCAAACTGAATGGTCAGAAATGAGCGTGTGTGTGTGTGTGCACGCACACACACACACACAGGCTATAACCTGTATGACATGAGTGTGGCTTGTTATCTCAAGACTGTGTGTTCTAAGGGATTTGTATGCCCTCTTTACCACGTACCTAGAAATAAAGTCTAGATAGTGATATCAAGCCTTTCATTTGTGTTCCATGTTGTGATTTGGTTGTGATTATTTCCCTGACCTTGTAAATGCTCCAGGAGTGGAGATTTAAGAGTGGAGATTTGGTCTTGCTTAACAAGTACAGCTACCATAATGCTTGGCACATAGGATGGACTCAAAGGTAATTTGCTGAACAATTTGGTTACAGGGCCACCCAAGTTTTATCTACAAACTCTTCAGATCTGCTTAGGTTTCTACTATAGGAGATTATGTGTAGCTATCAGCATGGATATTTCATTGCCTCTTTTTGACATCTGCTTGGTGGTAGGATAACTTTTTCTATGCTTTACTTAGTTTTCCAACAAACTTTTGAAACCTGTCTACCTTTCCTTCTCATTCACTCAAAGAACAGTTTCTAGGAGATGCCTTGGAGTGTCTGGCGTGTTCTTGGGGACTGACTTGACACCATTTCACGTAATTTCCAGAACTCTTTTTCTTTCAAGGATTTCTGCTCTCATTAACTATCTGCCCTGTAATCACAATTCTTAGCCCTCCCAGTCTTCCAAGATAGTAATTTTTAAACTGTATAAATGATGGGGGAATCTTGCAAAGACGCAGATTCAAATTTAGGAGCTCCTGGGAAGTGGTTGGCTATCTGCCTTTCTTTCCTTTTTATGTTTTATTTATTGTTATTTTTTTTGTGTGTGTGTGATAGATTCTCACTCTGTTGCCCAGGCTGGAGTGCAGTGGCACAATCTCAGCTCTCTCCAACCTCCGTCTCCCAGGTTCAAGCAATTCTCCTGCCTTGACCTTCCGAGTAGCTGGAATTACAGGTGTGTGCCACCATGCCCAACTAATTTTTGTAGTTTTAATAGAAATGGGGTTTTGCCATGTTGGTCAGGTCTGTCACGAATTCCTGACCTCAGGTGATCCACCTGCCTCGGCCTCCCAAAGTGTTGGGATTACAGGCATGAGCCACTGCACCTGGCTGCTATCCACATTTCTAACAAGCTCCCAGCTAATGCATCTGCTGCTTGCCATGAACTGTGCTTTTAGTAGCAAGAGTCTAAGGACCCTCTCCTGCCCCAATCTCTCTCTCTTTCCTCATCTTAAGGAATCTTAAAATCTGTATATTTTGAGTGAGGAGAGTCTAACATAGCTTATTTTGCTGGACAGTGTCACTTTACATCACTGAATTTGCTTGCCACTGTGCAGTTGACTAACCAGTGAATCACTTCGTTTCTTCTCTTCACACACTGTAATGGGGCACTTTTCTTATGCTCTACCTCCACCCCTGCAATCTCTTTTTCTTCTTAAGTGGTGAAAAATAAAACGCCTTTGTCACAATATATTGCTAGGAAGTCACTGTCCTTTGATAAAATAATGTTATCTCTGTGGGTTTTCCACATTTCCCTCTTAGTCATTTGGAAACAAATGAGATTGAGTGTGTAATTGTGTATAGAGTGCAAACCACCTCTGACTGACAAAGGAACATCACAGTGATGAAACTGTAGTGACCCCAATCACTTCATGAGCTTTCCAGGTGTACAAACAGGTGACACATGGCATTAAACACAAGGGACAGCTCTCCACTATAGTGTTGAGACACACAGCATATCAAAGAGAGGTGAGAGGAGTGTTCTGATTACTTTGTTAGTAATGCTGGTAAAATGCATCAAACTTCGCAATGAGTTTATTTTTAAATGTGTTCCATTGAATTCTAGCTCAGAATTGTGTCTATTGGATGAACTCATGCTAATTAATTTAGTTATTTACTTTCTAAACCTTTCCTTGAGAAATTATTAAGATTGGAATTTGTCTCGAACTCTGGAATCATGCATATATGATTATCTTATGCTTTTTTTGCTGCAGGAGATAAAATATAATTTCTGGTCCATAAGTGCCACACAAGTTTATTTGCTCCGTTAATATTTCTAGTTATTCAGATCCAGCCCACATCTGCTTAAGCAACTCAAAAGGGAAAGTTGTATATTTTTCTCTACAAATATGTTCTTTAAACTTTTGAGATATTATCAGAGGGAAAGTTTTCTTTATCTTGGGCATGCTCTATCTGAACAATCATGGGTTTTCTCCAAAGTGCTTTCATCTCTACTCAATTAGATTAACATTTAGCCTTGTGCTTCATGTCAGGCTCTGCTCACACCCCCAATTCATCCCAAAGGCAGCTATCATTTGTTTTCATGGCTATTTTGAACCACACTGGCCTCTTTTATCTCTGAGTTTATAAAGTTTCACTACTTAAAATTTCAGGCAGATATTCTATTGTTTTCTATTTGTCTTATGTTTGTTAAATATAATTCTTCTGAATAGATGATAAGAACATTGAGGGGAAGCAGGTAATGGATATGCTCCCTACTGGGGTAGGCCCAGAACTAAATCATAATAGGAACTCCATAGCTTGTGATTTGTGTCATGAACATCAAATGACTGGAGTTCCATTTTCTGAAAATGAATAAACAGAATACATATAGTTTTCTACTCAGAGAGAGTGAGCTGATTAAAAGTAAAATGGATGTAAAGGTGGTACTTTACTTCCTTTCCTTGTTTGCAGTGTATATACTCAATTCAGGTTAATTTGATTCTTTTCTCTTCTGCTTTATTCTCTGTCTTCAATAGAGAGTAAGATTATTCCCATGTACTGATTTCAAGCACTTTTGAAGTAATTTCTCTGACTCAAGGCAGAACAAGGAATTCAGTGATGCAAAAATATGACTGCAAGTTCTATTCAATTTATTTTATTTTTCCCATGAAGGGTATAGATAAATTTTTTTGACAGAAAACTAAAGGGCCTTTATTCCTTCATCCCTCTCCACTAATTTTAAATAACACATAAAGAAGAAACTGGAAAAGTGAACCTTCTCAATTTGTGAAAGAGGATATAAGGGAATATTTACTTTCAGTTAGAGAATTGTAATCTCAACTAACCCCCAAGAAATGGTTTCAAGAATTCTCAATGCTTGAAATCTTTTACAAAGAAAACATGAGTGGGGCCAGCAAAAAAAGGGAGGAAGCAGAGTTGCTATTTAATGGAAAATGGCACACATATGACTTCTAAGATGATCAACTTCTACAGTACCAGGGAAGAGTTTTTTCGGTGTGTGATTTTTCTGCTCCTCCTATTGTTCTTCCTCCTTCTTTTGGTTTACTTTGATTCCTAGGGTAAAGGAGTGACAAATGAATTCAGATTGAATGTGACTGTAACGACATGTTAAAAAATCACAGCTCACCCTGTTTATATATTGAAATGGAGGACACTTTATCACAGCAGAGTTGAAGAAACTTTCAACCATGTTCTTAACACATACAAAACTATCATTAGAACAAACTAAATTTGAGATATCATTTATGCAAGGAGGCTTCTCTAAATTTACTGAGTGTGTCTGTTGAGTTGCAGTTGAAGGAAACCAGGTTGTCCAGCAGAAATGCAGCTATGAGGCAACTGATTCAACTACTTAGAAATGTTCAAGCAATGAAAACATGAACTTTCAACAAAGCTTAAGTGTCTTTATTCAGAGTTTGTTTTCTAGATTACAGAATATTTCAGTTAACTTGAAGTTTCAATGTCTGCATAGGGGTATTTTCACAATTAAGCTCAAACTCTTTAAGTTCACAAAAATCCTCTTAATGGATAGAAATGGCTTAGAGGTAAAGATGGACTATACCAGGAAAAACAGGGAATTAATTTGCCTTCTTTTATGAATAATTTTCTTTACTTCTAATATATCTATCAAAGATATACAAATACCTTGCTTTGTGCTTGTCTTTTGTAAGATATGTTTCTAGATGGTCATTGGTCTATTTATTCTTCTGTGAGTAGAAGTTTAAACCTTGTAGGAATAAAAGCTTCATTTTATATTAATTTTATGGCATAGATTACATTAACAGATAGGGTGTATGTGAGTGTGTGTGTTAGTAGTCAGTGTAAAATAAAGACTTACCTATCTAAATGCTACTGAAAATTGTAGTATAGTAGTTGCTGTCTAAATATTGGATCTCCTTGTGTACAATTCTTATGACTGTATTCAAATTTTGTATATTCGGATTCATTTCCCAAAACCCTAAGAATTTTCATTCGAATAGATACAAGGTATTCTTATTTAGAGTATTTAGAAAAGAATAAAAATAAATAGTAGGGAGTGGTATGAACAGAATATGGAAGCAAATTTTTGAGGCATGATCAGGGTAAGTCTTTTCTATAGCAACACTGGGAGAGATTCAGAGTTAAATTCTGTGTGGTGTGGTGGCTCATGGCTGTAATTCTATCGCTTTGGGAGGCCAATGCGGGTGGACCAGTTGAGATCAGAAGTTCGAGACCAGCTTGGCTAACATGGTGAAATCCCGTCTCTACTAAAAATACAAAAATTAGCTGAGTGTGGTGGAGGGCGCCTGTAATCCCAGCTACTCGGGAGGTTGAGGCAAGAGAATTGTTTGAACCCAGGAGACAGAGGCTGCAGTGAACTGAGATGGCACCACTGCCTTCTACCCTGGGTTACAGAGGGCTACTCTATCTCAAAAAAAAAAAAAAAAAAAAAGTTAAGTTTGATCTACAACCAAACTGCCATGCTTGTAAGGGAAGAAGATAGGACAATTTCAATAAGCTCTGGGAGAGTTCAGTAGACTCTAAAACACTAGAGCCGATTTCTGAGTCAGCAAACCAAAGATTTGAAACGTTTAGTGGATGGCAGATGGGAAGAGTTATCTATGTCAGAGTTTCTGCTAGTCTCTGTTTCAGGTGCTCTGTATTCATTACCTTTTTTAACCTTTCCATCACATTTATAAAATGGGTATGATTTCTGTTTTATATGGCATGGTGGCTCATGCCTGTAATCCCAGCACTTTGGGAGGCTGAGGTGGGCGGATCACAAAGTCAGGAGATCGAGACCATCCTGGCTAACACGGTGAAACCCCGTCTGTACTAAAAATACAAAAAATTAGCCAGGCGTGGTGGCGGGCACCTGCGGTCCCAGCTACTCGGGAGGCTGAGGCAGGA
>NC_045439.1:21949763-22000964 GCF_002776525.5 Piliocolobus tephrosceles
AAAAATGAAATTAAAACATTTAAGAATGTATTTGTATGTTTGGATATGACAGGCAAGCAAAAGAAAAAAAAAAAAAAAAAAACAATGACATATAAGGCCTCAGTCTTGAGAATAGGGGAATATTTTGAAAAATCATGTCTATTTCACAGCTTCCTTTGACTTTAGCATTAGTTCATTCCTTGAGTCGGTGTTCACCAGGTTTCACTAACTAACAGATAGTGACTGGTTGTAATTCTCCCTTTGTTGTCAGAGTTAAGAGCAGTGTTTGGGTCTTAGGCAATAAGTTAAGTTAGTTAGTTGTTTTAAAATCTGATTACTGGAAAATGGTTTCTAAATAATTAACCTTTAACATGTTAACTTTTACCTTTTAAAGTTTTTCTTATAAAGAGTTTTATTTACTATATTTTCATAAACTATAGTGAAAGATTTAAAGAGGCAGAAAAGTAAGGGTACTCCTTGTATACATCATCATGTTATATTCTCACAAAACTAGAGATGTGGGGCATATGTCAATATAATAAATAGAAGAATTAACAAATATAGTTATTAGGTACCACATTCTTCTAAGCACTCTACATGTATTAACTTATTTAATACTCACAACACCCCTTTGAGGTAGGTATTATTAGTACTTTAGTTTGACAAATGAGTAAATTAAGGCACAATGAGGTCAAATATTTTGCCAGAGATTATAAAGCTGGTAAGTGGAGAGTTGTGTTTTATACCGGGACCCTCTGATACCAGAATCTGCATATCATACTATGATTTGCAGCTTCTCTAAATGCATAGTAATCCTTGCCTCTACCAGATCCTCAATGGCCATGGCTTTATTTTAAAAAATATTAAAATACTATGTGCCTTACTTTAATATTTAGATGAAAAGAAGGATGTGAAAATTCTCGAGAGATGAGAAAAAGTAAAGTACTATGGTTTGTAATCATATAAGCTGAGAGGGAAAAACATATTTCCTTTTATGATATTACATTCTGCTACCTCTCAAAAATAGCAAATTCTTCTCTAATTTGTTTTTTTATACCACCTAGATACGTTTAACAATGTATGTCTCCAGCAAAGTGGTGACTAAATCATCCAGAAGCATTTCCTGAGCACCTCCTATTTTGAAGTTAAAATTTCATATATTAATATAAAGATCAGTTAGAACAGAAAAAAAAAAACGATTTACCAAAGTGAAATTAAAAACTATGAAAACATTGATAACAATCAGAAGATTGTACTCTAAAAAATCCAAAATAATGTGTCTGTCCAAGATTAAAGGCCAAAAAAGAAAAAAGAAAACTGAAAAACAAGATGCCCTTAACACCAGAATAAACGATGTGGTAAATCCATCAGGCCAAGCCTAAGACAGCTTGCTGGGCTATGATGAAAGTAATAGAAACCGAGTGAGAGTGAGTATCTCACATTTCATGGTTCACTTAAAGCTCTTAAAGGAGATGATCAGGATTAAACTAACAAATATCTTTTAAAAACTGATTGATAGAAGATATGTCATGAAATCAAGAAAGGTCAAATGATGAAGGCTCATGACTTTCATCGAATCAGCAAATTCCAACAATCCATCCATGTCACCTGAATTAGTAATTTATATTGGCATATAAATTAGGTCATTTTTACTGGCAATATAATAGTGAGTATCATGTTGTAATTGCTGGTAACAACAGAAGTCCTTTTAGGACTAGTATTTATTATTATTGTATTCACATGATTTTACTCTACAGCAGTCTATTGCTTTTGATTAATCAGAGAGTTGTATCTCTGTTTATCTGACTAACTAATAGGAACCTTTGTCAGTAAAACACCTTTTCCAATTAGCCCTGGTCTGGAAGATACAAGCCAGACTTCCCTCAATGGGAAAGACTGTCACTGAAATCAGTGGTAACATTTCACGAAACCAGTAATCCTGGTAGAATGTAATGGCTTTCCATTGTATGAACATTTGAAGCCAAATAAAATACTTTTGAAATGGATTGAATAGGTCAGATTCAGAACTAAGCTTACCAACCACCCTTCTAGCCTAGGACTGAGAAATTTCCCAGGACGTGTGGCTTTCAGTGCTAAAACTGGGACAATCTCAGGCAAATAGGATCAGGTAGTCATGCTATGAACAGTATACTCAAGTTGATCCACTAAAGCTATGTCCCTTCTAAGCACTAATACCATCTGTTTTTAATCATTGGTCATTGGCATAAAACTTGCATCTTTCTGTAGCCATCAGCCACAGTTTTCTTCCAAGTCTCTCAGAAATGCTGAGCATTATGGTTTGTCATTTATAGAAATAGAGAGAGAGAAAAAAAAAAAAAAAAAATTCCAGTTGTTCATAGACTCAGTCATGCAGAGGTGAGGACAGCAGAAAGAGGGGGGATGTAAATGGTCAGTTTTTCTCATAAACAACATCAACCAACATGTGTTTTCATGACTATCTTTTAGAATGTGAGACTGACAAGATGTAGGAATTAGGATATATATTATCACAAGCATCAAACATTGTTAAAAGCTCATCTTCATGATTAACAGAATTTTAAAATTGGCCAAGGATCAAGACTTAAGTCAAAGTAGGACCAATTATCTAATGTGTTCCATGGTGTAGACATGGTTGTCTGGTCCCACCGGGATACAAGCAAGCTCAGGCATCAGTCAGCTGAGTAGCTGCATAAATGCTAGAGGGACAATTCTTTAGTGGCAACAAAGGCCAAATTAAGAACCTGATTTCTCAAATTTTGCAAATGGATCCCCTTCAAGGTAAGTGATTTTTTTCGCCACTGGGAGACCAATAAGTCCAATTCAATTTTGTGCTAATATTTGCTGTTGACGTTGACATAGTTAACATACGATGAGAAACTAACATTCATATTATTTCAGTCATCTGCAAACAAGAGATATGTCTATTTCCCCTAATGGTCATGGCTCATTGTGACTGGTTACATTAAAATGCTTTGTACTTTTTTTAAGGTCAGTGCTTACACCTCAAAGAAAGTGGTAATAGAGCTCAATATTCCTATAGTAGTTTAGGGAAAACTGATTCTTATAAAGTTTCACAGGCAAGCTTAATAAAAATTGCTCTATTACTCCATTTCCCTTTAACAGTAGAGAACATTTCTTCCATAGAATTATTGTAAAAAGGTTGTATCAGCACTTTACAGGTTGGGATTCCAAGGTTCCAAGAAATGAGGTTATATTCAAGGTTACCTGTTTCTGCAGAATGACTAGAAGTCATGTCATTTGAATACATAAATGTCATTTATTATGCAGTAGATATTTATACTTTGGTCTCATCTGTAACCAACTGATAGTAACCTTGATGCCAGATCCAGATTTATTATTATTAATATACTTCTGTGTAAAAGTACTGACTATAAAATTAAGTGGGTTAGTACTAGGAGTATTTGACAGCCTTTTGCTAAATTCAAAAAGACCACATGGCAATATACTTCCTGCTAGACAGCTGTCCCCATAAAAAATCTGCTCTCACAAGAAGCATCCTTGTTGACCAGCTGAATGACCCACTTGTGTCTGGGCAGAAATCCATTCACTCTAGAGCCAATATATTGCTAGGAAGGAAAAGAAAAACTGCTCTTTTATACTCATACTTTACAAATAATAATAGAGACATAAAAATCTGGACTTAATTAGTTTAAATTTGATATCCTTAATCATCAATAAAACAATAAGATATGATCATTTCTTGAACATTTTCTGTGGTATCTTCCATTTTTCTAATGGAAAAGAGCTTTGCTTTTGTTGGTTTCTTTGTGAAAACAGCAAATGATGAGGAATTGTCTTTGATTATCATAGATTGATTCTGTTTCTTACGCAATATAAGAATTCTTTGCCTCAGGGGAAATTAACCTTAAGTAACTTATGACAAACGTATAAAAAGAGGTAATGTCAGCCTCATGCTGTGAAAACAGGAAATAAGCAGTTCAGGAAACGACAGACATGGCTAAAGAGTTGCTGTCACAATTCTTTGCCATCCTAAAGTAACTATGCAGACTGCTCTTGGAATCTGTGCTAAGTCTTCCTAATTCAGAGAGTTATGACTATCCTGCTCAATAAAATCTCTTAATATTAGAGTAAATGTAGAAAATAACTGCTTTTTTTTTCAAGATATGGTTAGCCCATTGTCTTTTGTTTTATTTTGTTTTATACACTGACGACTTTTCCTAGGCATACCATGTTACTCAGTTCAAAAGGCCTAGGTGAGGAAAAACGAACATGTTGTGGCTGCACAAAAAGATAATGAAGAATACTGACCTAAATTCAGCTGGTAATTCTACCAGTTATGAGGGATTGATACTTGATATGTTATTTATCCCTTTTGCCTAGTCTTCATGTACATAAAATTAGTTAATGTCACTTCATATGGTTGATAATTATATTTAATCAAAACATGTATAGGGTGCCTGGCACAGGGCCTGGTCCCAAAAATATTCGCTTTATTTTGGTAATTCACAGTTCAAATAACATAGGAAATCTCTTGACTTATTGAACCTTCTTGCCTATACTAACTTCTTAAAGATGTTTTCCCTAATGACCCAAACAAATAAATATTTCTCCTTATTATGAATGCTAATACACTTATATTCACTTTGACATAAAATATATTCATGATAGCCTGACTTATATTACTGTTTAGGTTTCTTTTTGTCCATTTTGGAGTCTTCTTTCCACAAGACCATGTCCGTTTTGGGGGCACAAGAACTATAGTTTATATTTTCACGGAAAATACCTCACCCAGCTTTCATCCAGCACAAGATTGTTTTATCTTTAATTGTAACATGTTTGTTGAATGAATAGTAGAACCATCATCTTAGCTTTGGCACAAAGTGATGGGAACAATAGTTGAGGAAGTTTTCACTTTTTTTATATATATAAAAATATACCCCAAAGTAATGTATATAAACCATTTAAAAAACCTCAAAGTCAATGTAACAAAATACCCACATACAAAGGATTGTAGGGGCATTAGAACCCTTCTTAAATAGGATGGGTGGCAACGAAAGGACTAACGAGCGACCCAAATGTAATGCCAAAGGAAAAAGAGTTCAGAAAAAGACTGATGAGTTTTTTGGGATGGGTGGTTGTAGAAGGGTCTTTATCCACCTTTTTGTGAGAATGCAGGTTGGAGCAACGATTAGCATATTGTTTTCCAACTGAAAAGGTGGTAAGATAAAGTGGCACAAGAGAGGTGCTTCAGGTTTCAGTAAAGACAACTTCTCTTAATGTTCATTTTAACCGTGTCTCCAAAGGGCCTAACTTTCTCATTTGGGAGCTCAGTTTTGTGTGTTTCCTAGCCAGTTGCTTTTCGTCAGGCACTAAAAATCACTCCAAAAGGGGGATTTTTTGCTTCTTATGTGAGGTTTCTTGAGTTCTCCATGGAAAATTCAATACATTTAATAAGTAAATATAGCTTAAAGTGAGAATCACAAATGTCAGCTGCTTTCCTGGGAATACATCCCAACTGGAGCGTGTCCTTTCAGAGGTATTAGTAGCTTGGCATTTCAGTAGTTCCCTTCCCTTGAGCTTTTACAGGGTATTGCTACTTTTAATTACCAGCAAGAGTGGAATATGAAGTAAATCAGGTTGTCTCCATAAACCAGCTTCTGTGACTCTGTAGCCATTCTATTAGGTTTGGAGACAGTGTCATGCAACCAAGTACACATAGAGCGCACCTAGGCAAACTGGCCATATAGAAGAGGACCTCATACTTCCCTTATTGTGGGATATTGATAGAGTAATCCTAAATACTCTGATTAGAACTCCGTGCTTTCACTGGGAAGAGAGTGAAAAAAAAAAAAAAAAGCAACCAAAACCGGAAGACAGCTGCTACTCTCACGAATTTTTTTCTTTCCTCTCTCTTTTCTTGCCACTTTCCCTCCCTCACTCCCTCTGACTTTCCATATGCTTTTTTTTGAATCAGTAACTAAAACATTTCCCCAGATTTTACAAAAAGCAACACATTGCTTTTTCTTTAGAGGACTTTGCCAACTATTATCATAGCATTGGTTATAAGTTTCTTGAAGTCAGCCTTCAGATACATTGTCCTTTTCTGTCTATAACTAGAAATACATTTTTCAATATCATTGTTATTACTAGGATAATGTGCTTGTGTATCAGTTACATACACTCCCTGAAAGACTAGGCATTTTACCCAAATATAAAAACAAGTGTTTACTTTGGCATTGAAGATATTTGTTAATCTGCTTTTCATCTCCAACACAGTGTTTGGGGACGACAGCTATATTTCTAAAGTTAAACTATCCTCTGGGTAATGTTAGAATCCCTGAGTAAATGTATAGACCTGTAGTTTTCTTGTTTCAAATAATTGCGATATTTGGTATTTATCAAATAGACCTTTGAAAAATTTGTTTTTAATCTTGATTAGTTTTTACAAGTGAGTCTTCAATGTTTTTATGTGTATGTGTTTTAACGAATTGAACAAAATTAGGTTCAAATATAAACTATAAATTAATAACTTTAATTTAGAAAATTCTCTAAAATTTAAATTCCTAATACCCAAATAACATGAATAGCACTTTCTTCCTTTTAAAATTGATACAGGTATATGAAATTATGTATTTGGGCTACTTTTATAAATGTTATAAAATTCTATGTTTTTGAGTTATTTTTATTTTTCAGCCATAAAAGGGTTCTAAATTGAATCAATGTTAATTATATTTAAAATTATAGCAGATAAACATGATTCATTTCTAAGACGTTTTGTGATAACCCAAATCTTTGTAGAGAGATACCTCTTAATTTTCATTCAGACTTATTTTTTCTAGGAGGATACTTTTTGTGAAATCTTGTGATAGCTGGCTATAATGTCAAAAAATTTATTTTGCAATTACCAAAAGTATTAATATCTAAAATTAAATACTATTTACACCTTTACAAACAAAACAGGGTGATTGTTACAGGTTATTTCAATTACAGTTTCTCATTTTCCTTGCTAATATTGTCTAATATTTTCACTTCAACTTCTGTTTCAACCTCAATAGAGTTATTGTGGCTATTTTCACACGATTTTACTGTTAAGGATTATTTGAAATCATTTATATTGTTCATCAATTTATTTGATGATCCATTTATTTGAGGAAAGATTGCATTCTTCCATTTGTGTCAAATTTCTTATATTGAAGAATCTACTTTGGTGCTTGAAGTATTGAATTTGTAGGAGTAGTAAATCTTGATTTGTGTTTGTTCAAAAATATCTTAATTTTACTTTCATTCTCCAGTGATATTTAAGAACTTCTGGCAAGACTTTATTTCATGGTAGGTCTAAGATTTAAGCAAAGATGGGGGTAGAACTTTTTTTCTCTTTTTCTGAACTAGGTATCAGGCAAGTGTCTCAAACACACCTTTATTATTATTATTATTATTATACTTTAAGTTCTGGGGTACATGCGCAGAACGTGCAGGTTTGTTACATAGGTATACACGTGCCATGGTGGTTTGCTGCACCCATCAACCCGTCATCTACATTAGGTATTTCTCCTAATGCTATCCCTCCCATAGTGTCCCACCCCTCGATAGGCCCCAGTGTGTGATGTTCCCCTCCCTTTGTCCATGTGTTCTCATTGTTCAACTCCCACTTACGAGAGAGTCCATGTCAAACACACATTTTTTTTTTTTTTTTTTTTTTTAGCAACATTGTTAGCTGTTTGGTGGGAAATTGTGCTACCAACATTTTCCCCAACATTATTAGCAAATGGCAGAAGCTAAACATTTGGAAAGTGCTCCATTAAAAATATGAATATTAATTCATGGACAGATGAATTTCTAACACAGAAAACTGGACAAATTGTAACTGGCCTGTGTGCAGCAATAGTGATTAATCACCTGGACCTTTGCTCCTCGTGGCTTGATGTTTCCTATGACATTCATATTATTTTGAATTATAATAAGCCAACCCAATAATCATAACTACAAAAATACCAGCATGTAAGGTTATTATTTTCTCAGCTGCTTATAAACACAGCATATGTAGCCATAGTTGGTTCAACATCAGGCTATGTTGGACTTTTGCAAACCCATAGTTGTTGCAGATATACGATTGTGTGACAGATCATCCAAGTCAGGTCAGGCTGGCTCAAATCTTCGATATGTTGATTTAATGGTTCTATCTACTTACATTTATTGAGTAGTTATGCTATCATTGCTTAGTACTTTTTATACAGTTCACTAAGATTGTAGACTGAACAGCAGAATGAAACTCATCCAACTACCTAAACTACACATTTCCAAAGCTGCAAAACTGGCCAATTCAACATAAACTTCACTAAACAGAAAATGCTGATTGAGCACGTTGTAGGAGCAGACACTATTTAAAGATGCTATATGTACAGTAATTTAATTCTATTAATCACAGGACCTGGGTAACATTGTTAAGTATAATTCTACATTTTTTTTTTCAGTGTTTCGTGATTTAGCAGTGGTCGACTTGAGAACTGTAGGAATCTAACATCAGTTTATGGTTTTAACCCTATTTTACTACCTACATTAATTTCACTAATAACTAATTTAAACATTTGTATTTTGTGGGAGATCGAGGTAAATGGGAGTAACCCATGGCTTCAAGCACGCAATTATTGGTATGAGATTTTACACTTACTTTCTTTTCACAAAAGAATATCCAACACCTTGATGTGGGCTAGAGAGAATTGGAGAGATGAACATATGTCATTCTACTACAGAAGTGAACACTATGCTCTGATTCTTTTGATCAAACCAAATGAGCCAATTCCACTTTTAACTTCCTTAGAAAAAACTGCAAGTTTCAAACTACTTGCTGTGTTGTGGAATTGTTACTGGAACAATTACTTTGGCATTACAGTAGCAGTTGTCAGAGAAGCTTCTTACAAAGCATCTGCCATGGATGATTCATACCTTCCACAATTATAAGAAAAATGTTGTTTTTCCTTGCAAACAGTTGAGAAAGTCCTTGAGCGGTTTCTAACTCATTTCGGCAGATGCAAGAGGCTGATTAAATATCCGAAATGTGACTTCTTTTTCTGAACACCCTTGAGAATCATCCTTGATAAACAGTATCAGTGGCTGCCACACAGGCTAGTCACATGGCAGGAAAGCATTTTTTGCAGCTCCCTCTGCCTTCTCTATTAGAAGCATCAGAGACCTAAGTTTCAGATTTTTCATCTCCGGGCCTTGTTGGAGCAGACAATGGCAGTTGTGCCAGAATGTATGATGGTTTAATGATGTTCAGAATTGCTTCATGGCCAAAAGCAAGAGACAATAATCCTGGATATGCTGATGATTTTAGACTCCTGGAATGGAAAAGGGAGGGCACTGATTTTTGACATATTCCTTCTCCTTTATTCCCAAATCTCATGCTATTGTGGGTTTTAAAATAGCAGTTATGGGTGTTTATTTTTGAGAGGCTAAAGGCTTATTGATGCTTATACCTCCCCAGATGAGGTGTATACTGGTATGTATTTGGAGGATAGTGGGAGTTTTCAGCACTTTTTACAAATCTTGGGGACACATGTTTATGTATAGCCTGAGGCTAACAATATGGAACAAAACGATGGTGTCTGGAGATGGATTTAATTCCTAATAAAAAGGAATGTTCAGACAAGGATTATTATTACTTGATCTGTGGTTCGTGTGCATGAAAATTAAACTGATGAGTAGAGTTTTTTTTTTTAATTTTAGGATTGGTATTGTAACTACTTGAAAGTGCAGTCTATATTCTGACATTTAAAAACACATATATTTAAATTTTTTAGATACAGAACACATATTATCAGCAGCAAATTTATTTACTGAAATTTCCTGAGGGCATTTAGCACAATATTCTTGAAATATCAATATTGCTGTTCATAAAAATTTTGAAAAAAAATGTTTTGTGTATTTAGCAAAATTGTAATACATTTGTCACATAGAATATAAAAGTACATATGAAAAAATGTTATCTAGAAAAATGTTTAATCAAATCATATCGACAACAATAAACCCATGAAGTCAACAATACTTTCAGAAATGCAGATAAAGTATTGGGTAAAGTTTTGTAATATATTTTTTGCAATATTGAAACAAAAACCAAACTACATTTTCAGGATTTTTTTTGTGGTAAGATGGAAGGTCTTATCTTACACAAGATGAACTTAATTATCAGTTACATTAAATGGAGAAAACGTGTTATTTAAATTATTATGTACATATACACATGCATATATAGAGATATACACACATTTGATATCAATTTTAGAAATGTAAATAGGGTTAGAAAAATATCTGCAAAATATTTACATTTACTAATGAGTGATAACACTTTCAGAAACTATTTTCAGTGTTTTATATTATTCTCAAGTTCTATAATGATTTTGTATTACTCTTAATAATAGCTGTGGTAGTAGACTTTTAAGGTGAGTTTGAATATGAAGGTATCTCCCATTTTTATTACTGGAATATAAACATTAAGAATGCAGATGAAATCATCAAATGTTCACTAATAATATTTATTCCAATCTTTGGAAAAAGGTATAAGATACACCTTATATGACATAATTTGGAATTATTTTGATAGTTTCAGATTATAAAACATTTTTTTTAACTTCTTAATGTGAATCTTGGACAATGGACACTGACATTTTCATCTAAACTATAACCATTTTTAAAATTTTATTATCACTGTTGTTCCAAACACACTCTCTAATTTTATTCAAATTTTTGGAGATACAACATTTTAAAAACTGTGTATGATGTTGCTACTAATAATTTTTGTTCAAATATATGAATTCTCATTAGTAAAATATGCTGACATTACCCCCCACCATTCACCCTGTAGTTGTATATCTGTGATCTGCGGAATGAAAGGGCTTGCATTAAAAGTAATGGCAAGAACCGCAATTACTTTTGCACCAGCCTAATACTTCTTTGTAAAGCCTATTTTTCTTTGTAAAAAAAAAAAATAGAGTTAAGTTGACATCTCATATGGAAGTCACTCCCCCAAGAATTAGAATTGTTACTAAATACTAAGTTGTTCTGAATCATCCACACCTCTCTCCATGTATGTAATGTATATACACAAACACACATTGTTCAGATAAACTTCATAAGTATCCCAAACTAATGCTACTTTATATTTTTTTCTAGCAATTTTTTTTCACCAAACAAGATTTGCTGTCCAAGAGAAAGCAATTAAGAAAGTACTATCCTATAAAGACTTCAAAACATTCTCATTACATTTTAAGATACTTTTGAGAAAAAGAAGCCTTTTATTATATTTTGGCATAGAGCAAATAAAAATATTATTTTTAATCTGTAATGTGCCTATGTTGTGTTTGCTTGCGAATATTCAAGCTGGTATAGAGGACAGACAGATAGGAGTAAGATGATTTAGAACAGATAAGTAGTAATTGCATAGAACATATATGTGAACATAGAAAGAGCAGAAAGGACAAAAAGATAATATACATACAACATTATATATAAGAGGTGCTTACTGTCATCAGGCATTAAACATACATGAGGCACCTAAGGCACTGAATATTTATGATGCACTAAATAGAAATAAGGCACAGGAGGCACACAGTGGTCAGGAGGTTTTAATTAAGCTTCCCATTGGTGATTTCTAATCGGATGCCAACTCTCCCCTCCCTAAAAAGCACACAGAATTCAGTGCTGCTGGGCCAGCTAATTGGTGAGCTACAGCTCTGACCAGACTGACTTGACTGACTTTGTATCTCTCAGATAGAAAAAGTATATGTCGGCCAGGCACCGTGGCTCGTGCTTGTGATCCCAGCACCTTGGGAGGCTGAGGTGGACAGATCACCTGACGTCAGGAGTTCGAGACCAGCCTGACCAACATGGTGAAACCTCATCTCCACTAAAAGTAACAAAAATTAACCGGGCGTGATGGTGCATGCTTGTAGTGCCAGCTACTTGGGAGGCTGAGGCAGGAGAATCGCTCCAACACAGGTGGAGGTTGCAGTGAGCCAAGATTGCACCACTGCACTCCAGCCTGTGAGACAAAAAAAAAAAAAAAAAAGAAAGAAAAGAAAAAAGGAAAAGAAGAAAGAAAGAAAAAGAAAAAGTATTTGTCTTTGGCTCCAAACATCTTCCACACTATTAGAGAGACAGGACATCTGAGCATTGTATATCCCACTATCCCAGGATTTAGGTTGTGGGACCCTTCTGCTCTGTTTGTATTGTATCTTACATCTGCTAGTTTACGTCACCTCTTTCACCTACATTCGCTGATCATACATTTCAACTAGGTTAAATAAATCATACACCACAGCATTTTATTTCTGTCTTGTGTTTCTGTCTTGTGACTCTAGGATAGTTTGTTTGACAGTGTACTTGGACACTACCATTGTATCAAGGTTATTTCCTACATTACAAAGAATATTTGTGTTCCAGCTCAGGTTTTACAGTCCTCAGAAAAGTACTTGTTATATAAAAGAAATACCAAACATAGAGTTTTACTGCAATATCTCATCACACTCTAAAATAAAAGGGAAGTATGCTTTTGCAGTATTGTTTTTCCAATGAATTATAGATGCTCAAGCAAAGAAAATTCAAGCTGTTTGGGATATGAACTCTGTGTGCGTGTTTTGGGGGTGGGGGTGGGCAATGGCACCTGGAGAAAAATGAGATTCTTAGGTAATCGCCTTATAAAAATGTTCATTCAAATAAAACTAACTCCAAGAGACACTTGTACGTTTTGAGACGGGTAACTTGAAGACTGAGAGAGATGGTGATGATCCTAAAGCATAAGGAAACACAACCTCTTATATTTGAAGGGCTTGTCAGGAGGATTTAAATTTACAATTAGAGAATTCTTCTTTGACTTTTATTAGGGCTTTCTGAGAAGACTAATTGAGATCCCCTTGGGGAAATTTTATTCAGTGAGTGTCTCCACCTCTGTGACACCACTACATCAAAGGTAATAGAATTTGCACACTGATTGGATTGAACAAGAGCCTCTGTTGTCTGTAACTGAGGTGGTGAACTTGGAATATTAACCTTTCAGGCAACAGGAGAATGTAGAATTCTAGTTTCATCTCTTCTAAAAATGTAAATAGACTTAAAATATTCACCCAGGCTGACCTGACAATATGTCAGTATGCAGAATTAAAAAAAAAAAAAAAAAAAGAGAGAGAGAAAACCATTACAGATTGATGTGTTCTATTTTGGATTCCAGTGAATTTCCAGCAAGTTCTAGGGAAAACTCATAACATTCTGTAACAAGGAGTTATATATCTGTAGACTACCAACTTTAGATTCTCTGATACATTTGTAAGAGGATATTTTAGAATAACCTTTCTTACACATACCCTATTTTCATTTCAATTGATATTGTACTAATCCAAGTTCATTGCCTGTAGTTTAGATAAAAAAGCTATATATTGGATTATTTTATGCTCCTCTCTATGACCATTTGTTTCGGTTTTCATAATTTAAGAATTTTATATGAATAGAATATGCATTTAACAATGAAGACAGCCATAAGCGAAACAAATCTAGCACCCATGTTTTAAAAAATTATATGTATGTATTTTTAGATTTTTATACCGGAAGTGTATGTTTTATGTATATTTGATTTGATTTTTAAATTAAATGTCTATTACCTTGTAAACTGCTTCTTTTTCATTTCATAGATCATTCATGCATTTTCATATTGTGAAGAATATTTTTATCAGTAGCAATTTTTATTATGTGAGTGTGCCTACATGTATGTGTTTGTGTATATATATGCATATATTATGTATAATTTATGTAAATAGTCTCTAAGATCAGAACCACCACCTGCACAATTCTGGGAGTACCTATTTATATTACAGTTTCTGTGTACTCCTAGTCTCCCTAAGATTGAATTTAATAGACCTGCCTCAAATATATTTCTAATAATTCCACCTTTTCATTGTTAAATGACAGTATAATGAACATCTTTAAGAACAAGATACCTTGGAAACAATCACAATAAGTTGCTTGGAAAGAATTCTTACATTTGATATTGCTTGGACCAGGATGAAAATATGAAGTAATTTGAAAACATTAATTTTTTTTCATAAAGGGCAATTTTATCTCACCTACCAAATGTGTATGACACTTTCTTTTACCTTGAGCCTTCATTAATATATGATATTATTATTAAAATAAATGTCTCTATTAGTTTAATAGGTAAAATAGAATGTTTTTGGGTTTATTATGTAGTTTGAAACTTTTCATGTGATTAATTTTACATTTTATGACTTATTTGGTAAGTCTTTCATTTATGACCTCTGGCCATCTGTCTTTCAGAGCTTTTTTTAAAAAACTGTATTTTTTTATTGCTTCTTAATTTTTTTGTTCCAATATCTACTATACATATTAAAATATTTTTTCAAATTCCCAGTTTTCTTTAATTTTTATAGAGTTCAATGTACTATTTTTAATCTGTGTATCACTCCTTTTCTGCACATTGGTTTATAGTCTTTTTTGAAGATTCTCAATAATATCTTACTTGATTAACTTTTGCTAAGAATTCAATAAATAATTAATGGAACAATAATATGTCCTTTCTGGGCTGGGTGTGATGGCTCATGCTTGTAATCCCAGCACTTTGGGAGGTCGTGGCAGGTGGATCACTGGAGGTCAAGAGTTCAAGACCAGCCTGGCCAACATGGTGAAACACTGTCTCTATTAAAAATACAAAAATTAGCACGGCATGGTTGTGGGTGCCTGTCATCCCAGCTACTCAGGAGGATGAGGTAGGAGAAGCACTTGAACCTGGGAGGTGGAGATTGCAGTGAACTGAGATTGCGCCATTGCACTCCGGCCTGGGCAACAAGAGCAAAACTCTGTCTCAAAAAAAAAAAAAAAAAAAAAAAAAAAATACATACTTTCTGTTTAGTGATTCCTTCACTTACAGGAGATATGCCATTAAGTCTTTCATTATATTTAATTGTATCTGACTTTACTTCCCTATTAGTGTATTTACTATTTAGATACAACTATTATACATTTTTTTTGTTATTAGTTTATAAACTGTGAGGTCAGGAGATCTATCTTCACATATTTCTATAACTCATAGCTCAAAAAGGAGTATGTTTGCTAAGAATAATCACAATTTTAATAAAAATAGAGGAATAAACTCATTAACTAGCTTTAACCCAAAAAATTATTATCAGAAAATTCAGAGTATTTGAAGAGTTACTAAATAATGATCGGTCTTTTAATAAATGTAGTCACACAACCTATAAAAATACAGTCATATATCCACCTGGAACATCCACCAAATCATTTTAAAACAGTCTAAATATTAATATTTAGCTTAGTTTTATGAAGTGCATACTTATCACCTGCCAAAAAATTCTTTATAGGTATTTTCTCTTTGTTTTGAAAATGATCTTCTAGAATAAAGAGTATGACCCGTTTTTTGTCAGATGAGAACATTGAGGATCTGAAAACTATAAGTGACTTGTTTGGTGGAGTCAGGAACCTAATCACAATGACTACATTCATTTCCATGTAAAGGCTGTGTTCTCTAGTTTATCTTTATTAAAATTCCCTAGGAGGTATATATTTGAATAAAATAGTGTAACCAAAACTTTTCATTTATTTGAATATATTTTGTGGGCCTTCACTGAGACCCTTATGCTAGAAATGATTTGAAATAACTAAAGTGAACTAGAGCTGTATAAAGAACTTATGAATTCAAGTCCAGCTACAAAGACAATTTAGAAGCATCACAGAAAAATATCATGGTAATGAACTCCCTGGCTGAGAATGGCCCTTATTTTCTTCTCTAATGGAGTTTCAGTTCACTTTGCCCTGAAGAGACACAGAAAGTATAACTGTCACTTGGATTTTAAGTCATTCTCATTGATATTTCAATGATTAGGGAATGATAAGTGAAACCTTCCCACAGCCATATCCCTGAAACGACCTGCTTCAGATAGCTCTGAATATTATACTTTCCCAACTGGAAATCCATTAAAATGAGACTGAATTGAGTGCATGCTGAGTGAAAATGATGTGAAAGTGAACAAGATAATAAAGAAAATCAGAAGGGTCCAGAGGTCTGTTGGAATGTCTTTTGAAGCTGCTGAATTTGTTGTAGTTGTTTGCATTAGAATTCATCAGATTTGCTAGAAAGAATGGCATTTGTTTACTGAGAATTCTTTTACTTCTCAATTAAGATATTAGTAGAAACAATCTAGAGCTTTGCATTCAATTTATCCTCTCTTCTTTATTGCCTATCCCTAAATCAAGCAGTTCTTAAAACTCAGTGATCAACAGAAATGTCCATGGCTTCATTAAAATGAAGATTTCCAATCCCTGCCTACTAAATTCCAAAAGAAGATAAAGTAGGGCTTAAGCATAACACTGAATATATACATTTATATGTGTACACGTGTGTATACATATTAGTAAATTCTAGGCTAATTCTAGTTAAATCACCCTTAGCTTCCCTTTTAAAAATCCCTACTCACTGGGTGCCGTGGCTCATGCCTGCAATCCCAGCACTTTGGGAGGCCGAGGCAGGCGAATCTTCTAAGGTCAGGAGTTCGAGACCAGCCTGGTCAGCATGGTGAAACCCCATCTCTACTAAAAATACAAAAAAAAAATTAGCAGAGCGTGGTGGCAGTCAACTGTAATCCCAGGTACTGGGGAGGCTAAGGCAGGAGAATCGCTTGAACCCAGGAGGCGGAGGTTTCAGGGAACCGAGATTGCACCATTGCACTCCAGCCTGGGAGACAAGAGCAAAACTCCATCTCAAAATAAATAAATAAATAAATGAATAAATAAATAAATAAAATCGCTACTCCCTTTTCTCTTTCTGGAATGCAATTTGGCTGAATCTGTGTCTCCCAAATGACAGTTCCTAAAACCCGAATAATGCCTTGCCTTACTGCTTCGCAGTCTGGTCTTTTACCTTTTCTTGGTTGACAATGGTTTGAATTCCTTCACGAAAGTCTGCTCAACTATCATTAATTCTCCAGCTTAGGCTAACACTTCAAAATCTTTAGATTAATTCTATATGGGCATGAACGTGTACATTGAAATTAATGGGAGTTCTCAGAATAGATGAGGCAGGAGCAAGACCTATTCAATTTTGAGCATCGTGTTAGTGAGGGTTAAAGAAGATTGCCTTAGACTACTGAAAAAGAGAGAAGACAGAGAAAATGGATACCTGAATAGTGATTTATTGGTAGTAGTAAACTTGGCCAAGAGACCAGCAGGCCCTAGAATTTATCTTACCCAGGAAATCGCAATGACAGTTCTCTCAAAACTGGTTTTGAGCAAAACCAAAAGAGCCAAGGAGAGGTATGTTCCATGTGTAGCTATGGAAAAGTAGACCAGTGGATCAGATGCTGGCTTTTGAAGAGTAAAACAATGTTAGGGAAGGAGAAGTGTGGCTTATGCATAAAGAACTGTTTCTATGCTCTGTGGATAACAAGCAAAGATGAGGTTTAATACTTATACAGATGAGAATGCATATCAATGACATATCATGAAATGTAAAGACAAGACAGCACTTGTAAGTATTCAGAGAACACCTGCTCTGTGCCTGCCATTGGGGTGGAAGTGTCAGCATCTTCTTTGTGACATTTCCTAGTCTATAGTTCATGTTCAGCCTCAGACTTACAACCAACATGAAAAAGACAGACTGAGAAGCTTGCCTTTATATATACAAACAGTGATATATGATGGCACTTGGGGGCAACATTTGTTCTCTGTCAACACTTCATTGACGACTTAAAGTTCCTTTATGTTGATTTTGGCAAGGAGAGGGCCAACAAAAGCTGAAACAATAGACTGAAATGCGTAATGCATTATCCTTGATTGTGTTACTATATTTGTTTTTCCCTTGGAGTAGCCAAAGCTGCTGCAGAAGCTGAAACAGTTGAGCTCTTGTTAAGCTATCTACACAGTGCTTAAACAGTTATTGAAAAGCTAAAAAAAAAATTGTGTATTCAACCAGTTTCTGCCTCAGGACAAACGAATATTTAGCTCATCTTTACTATCACATTATTCCCAAACTAGAGTAGAATCTAATCAATTTCAGAAAGCTAAGTATAATATATAAATTGTCTCCAAAGTTATTTAAAACAAAACTTATTACTCATTTGGAATTGCATAGACATTAATTTAATTCTATATATTGGACAAAGGTTCCTTAGAAAATATAAGAAATGATTTATTTAAAAATAAGTTTGTATTAGGTTGAAAGGTCCCTAATTCAGTTTTTTATTTTGAAAATCATTAATCACATGCATGTTTACTATACAAGGTTAATACGAACATAATTAAATATCTTAATCTTTTTAAAGGCGAATAAACTATTGAGTAAGATGAATGGAACTTCCAGTATTTAAAATGCAATTGTAGTTAGGCATATGTTTTTCTGTCTTTGAAGAAAATTATCTTTTTTGACTCATAATTTCTTTGGCACACCAGTTATACAAATTAAATTGATGTTGCACTAGGCTTTTTATATTGTGTATGGATTTTAAAATAAAGGAAGATAACATAAAAAATAAAGGTTGTGTGTGCTCCTTTTAATACATTTGAAAAAAAGTTTTTAAAAAAATCAATTACAAATTAAGTCCTTAGGTATTTTATGTATTAAAAGTCCCTACTGACTTCTACAAGGTGTGAACTTATCCAGATTGTCAGCTTTGTTAATAATAAAATGCTAAAAAAAAATGCTAAATTGAAGCTATGATTTAGTAGGTATGCAAATCAGGAAAACGCAAAATGTTTAAATGTGCATGAGCACGATTTCCTATAAAAAGCACTAAGTTCAAAGTTACCCTCTCTTTTCTTTTTCTGGAAGGTATCATAATTAACTAAAAAGTCACAAGAAACATTTGTGACTATAACTTAAGCTTATTTTTCTCATATCCATCGCACATAATGAGCTAAGGGACTTTTCTCAAATGCTGCGATTAACATTCACCTTTTCATGAACCTTATGCTTAGAAAAATATCAAAAAAGAAAAATTTCAGGAAATGACAAAACACAACAATAGGTATTTAAAGTCTTTATGTATAGGGACCTTAATTATATCAACAATGCGATCATCAGTGAACATTATTCCTCAGAGGATGCTCACGCTGCTTAATGGACTACAAGAAGGCTTTCAAAGAGCCAAACCTACTTATCAGCCTGGAGAAAGGTTTGCTGGGAATCGTTGCTTAATAGACACAGTTTTCTCCTTTGCCAGGAACTTGATTTTTCAACACATTTCTCTAACAGATAGTGCCTTCAGAAATACACAATTGTGTCCCATTGCGGAGGGTTGCAAAAACCATGACTGTAGAATGACATTCTCAAGGGCCACTGTACCTGAAATCCAGCACTCAGTAAACATTTCCGACTTTTAGCTATGCCTTATCCTTCCTAGGCAAGCGTGGAAAAGAAATATTAACTCACATCATATTTTAGTGTGAATCTATTCAGAATTTTTTCTTTTATTAAACAAAAGGGACTGGAACACACTGGTGCTACTGAGGAGAGAAAAAGAGCAGGTGTCTGGGAAAAGAGAGTCAAAGTGCACTGAAAAGAGGAAGATGTGACTCTATGGATGTGTCCTTTCCTAGTCCACAGTTTTGCAAATGGCTAACTCATAACGGAAAGACAAAATACTATATACCTTTATAATGACCCTTTATGAGAGGCAATGCACAGCTGTATATTAATGTGGATAATACTGCTGAACATTTGAAATAAATAATAGACAATAAAAATAGCTAAGTGTGACTCTCAATTTTTCTAACTTTTTTGCAATGTAATATGGATATAATTATGAACATTAAAAATACACATACCAGATCCTTTCTGGTATAAGGCGTGATGTAGTTCTTTTTTATTGTTATTTCTTTCTGCCTTTTCTCCCTTGCTCTCATCCCATACAAGCAGATAATTGACTTCTTTCTTGTCTCAAGGAGAGGTGTATGGTTGAGTCAAGAAAATAAGTTGGCTAAAACAGTCTTACATTTACAACTTATGTTTTTTTTTTTTTTTTTTTGTATTATTATACTTTACATTCTGGGGTACATGTGCACAACATGCAGGTTTGTTACATAGGTATACGTGTGCCATGTTGTTTTGCTGCACCCATCAACTCGTCATTTACATTAGGTATTTCTCCTAATGAACAGCCTGTATTATTTTTAATGTATAAGCCTATTGAAAAGATCATATAAAGTTTGTTAGTGGTAAAAATAGAGATAAAACCAGGGGAAAAGGGACTAAAACAGATTTGCCCAAGCTAAGAAAAGACAGCATTGAAGGACTCAGGTGGTGGAAACCCATGCCATATTCCACGGCATTTCTATAGAAAGCTGATAAGCCTTCAAACAAGAACACCACATGAGCAGCTGACTTCCACTTCCGGTGTGTTTAACTCTGCGGTACTGCTAGTACCTCCTCAACACCCACTTATATAGACAAGGTCGTTCCTCTGACCAGTTGACTGAGGAAAAGAGTAAGTTAAGTCTGGTGTATAGACTATAGACAGTATTGTGTGGCATGTGGCATCTGACGTGTTCCAACTCTCCTTAAGGTCGTTCTTAAAGGACAATGAGAAGAAAAAAATCATCCAGTTAGCAGAACATCAGGCAGAATGGAGATATAAACTGAGTAAGCAGTGATATAAGTCCATGAAAAATGACTGATTATTTCTCTGGATATTTAGGACAAGGAAGAAAATAGTTAAAGGGGAAGATAATTGGTGTTAGAATATGAGTTTCATAATTGTATTTTATTTAAATGTTAAACACACACATATGCACCTATAAACACACACACTCAAAGCATCACTGTGGACAGTACTATCCAAAAATCTATGTGCAAGATGAACCTCTATGAATTTAAATTAATTTCCTCCAGCCATTCAACTGTTTGCACAAAGACTTCGTAAACAAACATCTCTAGTGTCAACAATGGAAATTATACATGGATTCAAAAGCATGGACTTCTAATGCACTATGGTTGACTTAGTAGGTCTCACGGCCACTGCTTGATGCTAAACGTGCCATTAACCATAACCACTTCTGAGACCCCAAAGTTCTGTAATATCCAACTTGCCACCAATTGGTCACCTAGTGGCAAACTGATTTCAATGAAATACTGGAAGGGGGAGTACTTTTTCCCATCAGAGCTTTGTTTTCCCTTTTTCCCTTGCTTCTGCTGGCATCATTACTTGAAGAGTTATGGATGAGTTACCCTCTTGCCATGGTATCAACACGATATTACTACAGAGCCAAGGAATTCAATTTAGGAAACCATGTAAGTTGATGGACCACAGCCAATGAGATTCACTGGTGTTATCATGTACATATTTATCAGAAGCAGCAACCTTATAGATTGGAGTTGTTCTGAAGAAGATTTAGTTATGACGTAGTTCTAAGATAATACTACACTTGGGATTGGGATGTTTTCTGTCAGGAAGTAATATACGTATTGAAGTAGTCTCTGCTATACTCAGAATATAGGCCCTACAGGGTGGAATTGAGAAGGGAGCTACACTGATATGCCCAAGAGCCAACATACAAAATATCTGTTGCCTATCTCTGCAGCTATAGCTGCTACTGTATTAGAGTTCTAGTAATCTAAGAAGGAACACTTTCACCAGAAGGAACATCTCCATTAGAAGAACAAAACAACACACCAGACAATTAAAATGTCACATAGCCCCTCTTTACAATGGGTTTACAGAGGGGAAAGAAAAAAGCTTACAATGTAAACTAAGGTAACCGATTGATTGTAAATGTTAAGAGAAAATAAAGTTCAACTGTGTTTTACAGATATTCATACGATTCTATAAAATGCAAAATCATAATTTGCTAACTTCATTTTCATTTTTTTTTCTTATTTAACTACTTCAGCAACTATTCCCGGAACACTGATCAGCTGTATCTCTGATGGCTCATCCTTGCTGTATTTCCTTGTTTACTACCTGGCATATAATTTTGTCCCACGATTTCAGCAGGAGCCCCATGGTCTATCAGAATAATGAACAGTAATTCTATGGACCATGTAATAGCAGAAGTGTTCACTTTTAAAAAATGATATTTAAAGAGCCTTTGTTGTATTAAGAAGAGCAATGTGATATTACAAGTATTTACATGTTGCAGACATTTCTTAAGCTTATTTATCTTTTACATTTGTTTATGGAACACTTTTTTTCCCCAGTTCATGAAACCTACTACATTTTTCTCTCTCCATTTTAGCTTGTATCTTTAAAACTATGTTTACAAAGTCTTTCTTTACCATAAATTTATAAAAATATTTGCTATACTTTCTTCTAGCATCTTTCCAAGCCATACAATTTCAGAATTTTTTAAATTGCCAGATAATGTGTAAAGCAGACATCTTCATTCTACACCCCATTTCAGTTCCATTGTGTACAATAAATTTGAGAAAAGTGAAAAAAAGACGGTAAGATTTAATGTGGAACTATTTTGATTGAGGTTTATAAAATAATCGCATAAAAATTTCAAAAACCCATTCCAGAAAGGCATTTTAAAGAAAAAGTCTGGATATCACCTTGGTTACCTCAAAACATTTTGTTTCCTCAGTTCCTACCACAAGAACTGCAAAGATGTACATTTCCTCTCCAGTACAGGACAGAGAATCTTTCCTACTTTGGTGAATTTGAATTGTAGATGGAGCAGCGCATACAATGAAGCTACTACTGTGGATAAAGAAAATAATGTAATTCATTGTAACCTTAAGCATAAGAAATTGCTTTCTCTAGATTTACCCAGGGTATCTGTGTGTGTGTATGTGTCTGTCTGTCTGTTCTCTCTGTCTTTTGACAAGCACAATGTGTTATACTACCCAGCTAGGATGTAAACATCTCAATCAATACCATGCTTTTGATCAATCTTACTGTATTGTACCTCCAAACACATGACGGGGCAACGTTCTAAATGCTCTTCTAGTTTAGGTTGCAGGCTTGTTATTTTCCTTTTTTTTTTTTTTTTTTTTTTTTTTTTTTTTTTTTTTTTTTTTTTTTGCTTAGCATTTGAGAAATAAGAAAGTATATTTTTTTTAAAAGCTTCACTAAATGTCTACAATTAAAAAAGCCTTTTAGTCTCAGTTACCAGATATTCTTCTTCCACAAACAAAGTAAATAATTTTTCTCCTACCTGTAACCTCCATCAATAAACACAGTAATATGAACTTCTTTACATCTTAATAACTGCCAGGCTAAATTAACAAGCTGCTAATGTTTTGATTTACAAATTGGAGGGCCCTTTTGGTTCTGCTGGCCTTCAAGAAGATTGAGCTGTCTCCTCTGTTCCCTGAAAGTAAGTAAATGACTGTTTATTCAGTCCCTTGATTAGAAGGCTGCCCTCCAGCCAGATAAAAGAGGTTCCATAATAAATGTGAGACTCTCATGTTTTGTTTTGCTTTCTGGATTTAGTGCTAAACATTAAAGGAAATTGGAGATTGATTTTTGTTTGGGGACCAGTGCCAGATAAAACAAGGAGTGGGCAAGCAGACTGCTTTGCAGACATGAGCTTCTTTATAATGAGGGGAGGATTTGAGTTTTGATTTAATAGCAACTGGGTTATTCCAGGTGTATATGATGGGGCGCGTGCATGAGTGTGGGTGTGTGTGTGCTTGTGCATGCCTTTCAGCCTCAGCATGATTTCTTAATTCATTCTCTCTGATATTCTGTTGGTAGCTGTTGTCAAAGATCAAAACTAAATGCCACTCACCCATTTCTTGAATCGTTGAACCAAAAAGCTTCAGCTGAATTTTCTTTTCTTAAGATCAGTTATACAGCAATACTGCAGGGATCAAAACACACACATGTACGCACATAAGCACAATGAGATGAAAGAGGCTTCCATATATACATTATTTATGGGTATGAACACGCTTTTTTTTCCTTTTTCTCTCCTGCTTCCCTCCCACTTTTTGGAGGTTTGTAGGGCTCTTCCTTTGCTGTATAAGTTTGTCATTTGGCAGGACGTCACAAATCAAATTCTTTCAATTCATCTTCTTCCTCCTCTTGCCTTAGGGATGATCTTGTGTCTCCTTTGACTTGCAATAGGGCTGCTCTGCTTTCTGAGTTGCTGACAAATTGGCCAATAATGGGAGTAATGCATGCAGCAGACTCTTGCCTTCCTGAGAGCAATTTACATGTCAGGCCTAAAGTGTCTCCTCTTTAGAATCCTGGGCCCAGAGGAGTACCCAGTTGCAGCTACTAATGGAGCTGCTTGTCCAAGTGCCTGAAGTCAATGGATCAATAAATGAAATTATCTTTATTGCTAAGAGTATATGCCACACTTCAAAGCATAGACAAAAGAAGGCAACAATGGGATGGACAGGGAAGGGAAAAGGAGAGGAAATAAAATGATAATGTAACTGACAGTTGATATTTGGGTTCATATTCTCATATACTTCTAACCAGTACACCAGCTAACTGATGCACCATATGCTATATGATATATTCAACATAAAAACAAAAAAATGAAGAGAATGTTCAGTTCAGTAAGGTAGATCTGCAGGTTTTTATTTGTTAACGCAGGCAATCTTTTAATGAGGTTTTGTTTGATTTTAGAGCAAAGGAAATTAATGTCTATAATCTTTTCCTTCATTTGCAGGAATTCATCTCTAAACCTCCAAAACTCTGCTTTCATCATGCTTTTTCTTGTCAAATAGGAAAATGGTTCAATAATTTACTCAGATTACCGAAGACACACTAGCCACAATGTAGCTCTCCTATAACATGTCTATATATAGAGAAAAATGCTCCAAGCAGGGATTCGGTGATTCATTTACTCATTCATTTGTCCATGAGATGAGAGAAATCAGGAATATAGTGGTGGAGCATTGTGGGCACAAATAGAATTGATTTCCTTTGATTTCTGATTCCATTTCTCAAATGTTTTGAGTAGGACCATAATGTACGCATCTCAAATCATTCAATTAACATTATGAGCCTTCATGTTTTACGTCTTATTACTTTATTACAGACATTTATGACCTCCTCCCATGAAGGCTAGGATTCATTCATTCATTTACTCATTCCGTAAATATTCATATACTGTGTACTGTGTTTCTAATGCAAGGAATAGGACTGAGGTTACAGTGGCTAAAGAAAAGGCAGACATCTCTGCTCAAAAGGAGGTAACTTGAAATTGGTGTGATACTACTTGGATGCCTCTGTAATTATTTAGAACAACACCAGCTAGGAATGGGAAATTCAAAGATTAATGAAACTCACATCCTACCATAATGGTTAAAAGTATATATACAGATATGTAAACAAATAGTTACTTTAAAATGTGCAATAAATGCAAATCACAAAGTGTACAAGACAAACATGTAATGCAGATTATCCTATTTTGTAATGTATACTTTAGTCCAGTGTGTATCTCTATTTTCTCTAAGTTTTTCTTCTTTTCTTTTCATTATCCTATCATGAGGAAACACATCTAATGATCAACCAAAATGATCCTATTTTATCAATTATCTTCACATATGCACTATCATCCTTTTGCATAATCAGTTAAACTTGAATGATAAGAAAAGGTTTTTTAGTACATCATTCTTGAAAGTTTATGAGACTTTCTGTTAAATGATGAAAATAACTTATTTTTCTAACTTTTTTTATTGTGTGACTCCCCTATTTCTTGCCCAGCCCAGGGGTTGGTGGACCTTTTGGGCTGCAGCATGCACATCATTATTTTCTTACAACCTCAGCGGAGTTTCCTTGGGACTAGAACTATTACAGCTCTTAGGAAGTCATTCTTCTTTTAAAGTATTAACCATAATGCCTTCTTCTGGAATCCTTCATCCAGTTTTTCATGTCATATTCTTACCATTGTTCTTCTTTTAAAAATTAAAGCTAAACTAAAGTACATACAATTCTATTAGACCAAATTATTATTCTGTCTTTCTTGTGGAATTTGATATGTCTTTTGGCATGCGGTAACATATTAGAAAGCTTTGTACAAATGATATTTACATACCTTTTATCAGACTTGGTCCTCATGAGGAAAATTGTCACTAGGATGCGCATTCTCCATCCAATGGTGAGTTACAATTCTCTGGGGAAAAATACTATATATGTTTGTCACTGTTAATCGAGCATGTTTCACACTCATTAATGGAAATGGTCCAAGGCCAGTAAAGATCTTCTGATAATAAATTTACTATACAAACTTTTTTAAAAAGAGCTATTTCCCAGTAGCCTGAAGTGCTATGTAATTTCTTATTTATTGTCTCAGAACTTTCTCTTACCATGACATTGAAACTTTGAAAATATGGGTTGTTTTCATTGTTTAAGCTTCCTTACCCAGTTGAATGTAGGAAACTTTTCTCATACCTAGATTCCTAGGACTTAGGACTCTTGTATAGGAAAGTCAAAATGTATATTAGGTGACACAAAGTAAGCTGGAGGCATAGCACCTGTTAAAGAAATGCCTTCCTGCCGGGCTTGGTGGCTCGCACCTGTAATCCCAGCACTTTGAGAGGCCGAGGCTAGCGGATCACCTGAGGTCGGGAGTTCCAGACCAGCCTGACCAACATGGAGAAACCCCATCTCTACTAAAAATACAAAATTATCCTGGCGTGGTAGCACATGCCTGTAATCCTAGCTACTTGGGAGGTTGAGGCAGGAGAATTGCTTGAACCCAAGAGGCGAAGGGGGCAGTGAGCCGAGATTATGCCACTGCACTCCAGCCTGGGCGACAAGAGCAAAACTCCATCTCAAAAACAAAAAAAAAGAAAGAAAGAAATGCGTTCCACAGGACTTCCAACATTCAGTTAGTAGGAGTGGATAACACTAATAAATATACGCTATGTCCCTATTCTTAAAAACCTTCCTTTTAAACAAACAGAGTGAAGGTGAAAGAAGAAGTAAATAGGGAGGGTGCTAGACTAGCAAGGGGTCTCAACAGAGTTTAAACTGTGACACAGCCTTGATAGCAGGCTTGGTGGTGGCCCTAACTACGTGACTTTTGGACTGAGTTACCATACAGGAGAGCTTTCAATTTTCAGCTGAATGAAAGAGGACATGTCTGATGTACTGTTCTCTAGGAAGATGTATTGGAGTTTTGTGCCGGCAGAGAAAAGAGTCAGAGACGATCTCTGTTGGTGACTCATCAAAAATGCTCTATAATGACAGCAGAGTCAGGAGAATCTTGTCAAAAAAGAGAGAACTTGGGGCAATTCATAAATAAACACTGTGAGAAACCCGGAGACATCTCTCAGGGTACTGCTGGGGCACACTCTCTGGGGGTCTCAGATCAGCTGGTGCTACAGTAAGGGGCTAAATAGACATGTTAATTTCAGTATTGGTTTAATGTGAACCATTTGTTCCCACAGACTGGAAGCCCCAGGAATATACACATATATGAAAAAATAGAAGGACTGTGTACTGCCAAGTGCTGCATTCAGTGGTGCAGATATAATTATTGGTTTAATGAAATGACCAGCTGGCATGTTGACACTCTATTATCTGGGTGAACACCAAATAAACTTTCACCCTCTCTTCCCTTTAGCTCTAAGCCATCTCTAGATAGATTTGAGGTTTTCCATTCAGATATGAGGTAAGAGCCTAGGTGTGAATCCTTGTGAATCCTTGTCTGTGTTATCCTTGGAATAAAAAAGTTATAACACTTCTGTTAAAGGTAACATTAAAGAAAGTAATTGGATATATTTTATGCCCCCCTAATAAAATTAGCATCTGAGTATGATTATGTACTTTTTATTATTCTTATTGCTGGTTTCTGATGGAATATAAACTTCCAGTCATTAAAAGCATGAAAGCAGCAGAGTAAATTATTTTCTCAGTTAAAAAAGGAGACATATATTTTTGGAAATAATCAGAAACCTGCAGTTCTCATACAGCACTAAATTATAAATCTCACTGAAGAAGAAGGAAGCTTCTTACTAAAGCCCCTGGCTACTTAGACCTTTGTTAACCCTTATTTAATAATCAAGAGAATGAGAACTTGGATGGAGTTACCATGCAATGCCTTCAACTGGAAAAAACAAAACATAAAAAATAATGTTACAATGCCTATGTATAGACTGTCTGTGCTTTTCTCTAGCACACCTCCTAGTGTATTGCTTTGGTTTTCCAAAGGCAAACCACATTTGGAAAGCTGGTGACCCATTTACTTTTATGCATTGTTATATAAGTCCCCAAAGAACTGTTATGTTTAACTGTTATTGCAGATTGTATTTTACAGTTGCCCAAGGTTGTGTTAAAGAGGGTGTTTTTGCTCTTTGACTTAGGCATGTTCTCTAAAATATGTTATTTTACTGATTCACAAATGCCTCACAAGCTGAAAGTTTTACTATCCATGTCACCAATAAACTATATTCCTTATCAGCCTCCATTACATTAAGTCCTGGACCTGAGATCTGGCTAAAACTGAGGCAGGAGAAAGATCTATTAAGTGACTATGTTTTGGTAACCTTGTGTTACATGTTATTAGATGGACACGTACTCCCTTTTATTTGGCAAGTTCCTGTAGATTGTCCAAACAACAAATCTGTTTTTATGAAGTTAAAAATATAGAGATTTAATTATTTCTCTTATAAGTATGGATTAAAGAGACCAAAATGTGAAAATAAACTATTTAACTTTATATATCTTATACTAAATTCATCCGATTAAAAAGTATGAAAAATGCATATATTATTTAATACATATTTCCTTTATAAGTTTTTGGTAATTTAATAGGGCTTTGAAGTATACTACCAAAGTTGGTCAATTTAGTAATTCTATGGGAAAAGTGGTGTCCAAATCTGCATCTTTGTCTTACACTTGATAGAAAAAAGATAAGAGAGTAAAGGTAACCATTCTGTAGTTATACAAATAGTAAATGGTGGGGCTCAAGGTCAAATACTGGCCTTCACCATCCTTTTCAGAATTTTCACATTTATATGCTGTGGATTCAGGAATCTTGGCAAACATGTTCTCTGCCCTTTGTAAGCTTACTATTTGAGGTCACAAGGTATACACTTACAAAAGCTTCAAGATAAATTTGACAAAGTGTCAGGGTAAGCTTGGTAATTCCTGCAACTTTATTTTATGAAATGTCATAAATTAGTAATTTATTTCTTTGGAAGGAGGGGAAGTACTTTTAGCCATAGTTAGTGCATACTACAGATGAAATGCAAAGTGCTAAATAAACTTAAAGGCAATCCTTCGAGTACTCACGTTGAGATTATTGCACTTAAAACTGAGTGGATACAAAGGGGTAAAAGATGACGATATATTGCAGTACACTGGATGTACCATATATGCGCATGCAACAGTCTGTTCTGTCATTACCCAGACTTTCCTGTCCCCAGAAACACCTGCACAATTTAGGTGAATAAATGTGTACAAAATAATGGAATACCTGAAATGTAAACATAAAAACAGAAGACATTTAGGAAGAGGGCCAGGACAGAATTGTTTATATTCATGATTATAGCTATCATTATAACTAAATATCTGTATATTAACTTTGAAAACTCGAATGACTTTTACTCTTGGCCTCCACAGAGTCAGTCTGTTTCTAAATTTGATGGATTTTATTCATGCCCTTGTTCATGTCCACTAGCATCTCCCCAGTTTAAGAATTTGTCCATATGTGATCACTGCTGTGATCGTTTCCTGCACAATCCATGTCCCAGTCATTCAATCTAAACTGCAAATTTCTCAGATTAATATTTTTGTCTTATTATCCTCTAGCAATGGATTCTCTAATTACTGTTTATTGACAAACGAATTGCTTTCTCCAAGTTTTCATGGCATGGTACATGCAGAAAATGACCCTTATACAACATGATGGGGCAAATGGAGGCCATCTGGATGCATCTGTCTGGGGCTTAGTGAAGAAATGTATTATTTTCATTTTACATGATTAAAAGGAAAATGAAATAAATAACTATAGGTGATATTACATTTCAAATTTTAATAAAATTTTCAATATGATATTTTCAAAAGTTTAAATAAGAAACTTGAGTTGGCCATCCCACTGCTAGGTAGCTACCCAAGATAAAAGAAATCAATATATCAAAAAGATACCTGCCCTTGGATGTTTCTCACAGCACTATTCACAATAGCAAAGATATGGAATCAACCTAAGTGTCCAACATTGGCTGATTGGATGAAGAAAATGTGATTTACACACACACAAATACACACACACACACACATAATGAAATACTATTCAGCCATAAAAAGAAATGAAATAATGTATTTTCTGAAAACTTCAATGGAATTGGAGGTCATATCTTCAGTGAAACAGGTCAGACAGAAAGACAAATATTGCAGATTCCTATTCGTAAGTAGGAACCTGCTAATGTGTACATGTGGACATAGAGGAATAATAGACAATGGAGACTCAAAAGGGAGAGGAGTGGGAGGGGGATAAATAATGAGAAATTACTTAATGGGTACTGTGTATGTTATTTAGGTGATAGATACCCTAAAAACCCTTACTTGACCACTATGCAATTTATGCATGTAAAAAAATTGTACCTGTGCCCTATAAATGTATGCAAGTAAAAGAAAAAAAAATTTGAAAATGCTCACGCCTGTAATCCCAGCACTTTGGGAGGACGAGGCTGGCAGATCATGAGGTCAGGAGATCGAGACCATCCTGGCTAACACAGTGAAACTCCGCCTCTACTAAAAATACGAAAAAATTAGCTGGGCATAGTGGCAGGCGCCTGCAGGCCCAGCTACTAGGGAGGCTGAGGCAGGAGAATGGCATGAACCCAGGAGGTGGAGCTTGCAGTGAGCCAAGATGGTACCACTGCACTCCAGCCTGGGCAACAGAGCCAGACTCCATCTCAAAAAAAAAAAAAAAAAAAAAGAAAAGTAGAAAAAGAAAGTTAAATTGGCCTCTGAAAAGATTTTAGACTTTAACCTGAAAATGTAATCAAAATTTTCAAAAATTGGTTTCTCTAGTTGTTTGAATGTCTTAATAGGAAATTTTATTCACATGTATAGGTAGTAGCAAATGGCAAAAGATAACCTTTTGTGCCAATTGAAATAAATATCGGCAAGTATTAACAAGATTTTAGAGTAGTCAATCTCTAAATTGGATTCCAAATGTGAAATCACTCTTTAAATCTATCAGCTCTGTCTTTTACGCTGCTGACAAATAAAATATTAAAGTTTGTTATAGTATGCAAATGGATTTCGACTTTAAACATTCTATATTTTGTGTTTCATAATATTGATAAAATCTTTTAGTTTTAAGAACAATCATTCAATTATTCTGTATGATTCAAATTAAAAGGTTAGTGATATCTGTGAACATTTTAAATCATACATTTCCAGAATTAAACTTTTACTTGAAATACTTAAATTATATCATCACGTAAGTATATACTTTATGAAGTTTTTGCATTAAAATATGATTATTCAAGGTGTTCAAAAATTTCACCCAAGTTAGCTGTTTTTGGAAACCAATAATTATTCTTCAACAGTCTGCAAAATAATAATTCTCCACAATAATAATTTCTCACTTTTTTCAATTTTTCTTTTTAGCTCATAAACTTTTAACATTTTGTGTGTGTGTGCAGCAAAGGTGCTTTGTATAAAAGAAAGGAAATTAATCTTGTAGTAGTTATTAGCATAGAACTGAAAAAAATATCTTAAGTTCTTTAGAATCACCATTTTAAAATTTCATTTAATATAGAATGAAATGTTTGAGCAAGACTATGATGCTAAAGGTTTTCTCAGTGAATTAAATAACAAGTTATTTTTACCTTAGACTTTTCAGAATAAATATTAGTACAACCCATATAACTAATCTTCCCAATCAAGACACTTTTGTGAGTAAATGGGTATTATTAACGATTAGGGTATTGTAAGAGTTATAAGCAAGAAATGTCTTAGGTCAACTTAATACTGATTTACTAATATAAGTAACCTTTGCTAATATTACTAATGTTAATTTACATAATCCTCATAAGAATCTGTGATGTAGGATGTATTGCTTTCTCCATTTAAAAATGTTCGGGCTAAGAAAATGTAGGTAGATCACACAACAAATTAATGACAGGGGCGAGTTCTTCTCTTGGCAGTCTTGAGATGTGGGTACGTTTATAGGGGTCTTGGTAACTGCACTTTGCATATCCATGCATATATGCGTATAACATGTGTGGTTATGAGATAGATTTTTATAGTCCTATTGTCTAAAAAATGTGTATTTCCACTTGGATATTTGTTCTATGTAGTTTGATATTTTCATGAAGAAAAAATAGAATCTTCTTTTGAAATATTTATCTTCATGGATTCTAACTAGTGTAATCTTTTTTTTCATTTTTTGAATCGATATGGCCATATGTCATTGAACATATCTGCAATGCATTATTCAAAATAGTATCTTTTCAATTTCTTTGCTTCACTGGTCTCCAACACTAACCTGGGTATTAGTTTATGCAAGATAGTAGAATAAGCCACTCTGTAGCATGTCAGCATTATGGATTTTGTAATTATTTATGTGAGTTTGTGACTCATACTCATACTCATGTGTTAGTATGATCTCATACTGCTGGAACTAATCTCATGAGAGTTATTTCCTATTTTGTACTTGCAGACACTTAAAAGGGTGAAAACCTCTTTTTTTGTCCCATATAAATATTTTGTTTAGCAAGGTGTTAGGGTAGTTAACTTAGCTATATTGTTCATTTCAAAAATATTTCCAAAAAGAGTAAAAGGTTTAGGCTGAGATAGAGAATGATAGTAAAACATGAATAATATAATATATAATATAGTATAATAATAATAATGTAATCTTCATTATACTCTCTAATTCATAAACTTTTTGAGACTATTCTATACACTAGATGATTTTATAGCTTCAATCAAATTATTGCCCACTTTCATGCTAAAATACAGATTTTTAATAATATTCAAAGTATCTCTTATATGATAAAGGCAATTATTGACTTTTACGGTTTCAAAAGATTGATTTTTCAATTCAGGTGTTTGGTAGATGTCTTTGGTGCCTCACATTACATTCCTAGGGCACAATTTTGATTTGAATCACAGCTGCAGGGCTACAGGAGAGGTTCCATTTGTAGCTAAGCATACCTCACTCAGGCAAGGTGACACCTCAAACATACTGCCTTATGGCTTTCTACCTCAGGATCTTTTTCAAAACAACGAAAACCATTTAGATTCAAGACCACTTACACTGGGAAAGCACAGGAAAGTATATTGCCATTTTCTAGGGGCCACCTGCAACCAGTGGGGATTGGGGAGCAGAAGGTGATGCCTAGTGTCCCTCCTTTGGATAGACAAGCTAAAAGGACTCTGGTGAAATGCTCGTGAGACCTTGGAAGACACACGTCTTTGCAGTCCATAGGGACAATTGAACTCCACCATTTTGTACAGACTTGTCTCTTTCCCTGTCTTACTCTCTACACTCCCTCATACTTACCTCCCGAAATCACCTCCTCTGTAAACTGCATGATCTCAAATTCTTGTTTCTTTACTGCTTTTTTAAGAGTATCAAAGGAAAGCAATACATAGATAATTTTAAGAACATTTTAAATTGATCTGCACCGACAATTTTAAAGCATTAAGGATTGGGTAAACGAAATATAAAATTGAAATGCTATTCTCCAATTAAATTTCTCAGAATTGTACAAAATAAAAATATGATTTATATGCACATATGATAAAGATCTTTTAATAATAAATGTCTAAATTCTGAAATATCCAAGTTCTCTTTGAAATATTTCATTGTATCTTTCAATCATTATTTCTGAATTAGCATTTGGTTAGTTTTTAACAACAAGTGCAAAAAAATATTGATAAAGACAGATGTAAGAAAAAGAAGGCTAGAGAAAGAAAGAGGCAGGAAAGAAAAAAGGAAAGAAGGAAGGGAAGGACAGAGAGAGGGAGAGAGAAAGGCAGGAAGGAGGGAAAGAGGAAGGAGGGAGGGAAGAAAGGAAGGAAGGAATGAAGGAAGGAGGAAAGGAAGGAAAGGAAGGAAGGAAGACTAATTTGTTATTTATATCACTTTAAAATAGTCAATTTAATGAATATACTACAATTTATTGATCGACATTATTTTGATGGCTAGTTGTTTTTCTCTAGTTTTGTTTTTTTACCCTAACTAGAATAATGCTGTTAAAAATACCATGTGTCCTGATATTTTTGGGTGATTTTTCTCTATTGGAAAGTATAATTCCTGTATATATACATGTTCAAGTTTCTTAGTTAAATTTCATTTTTTACTAATACCATCAGTAGTTTATGAGTTTGTACTGCACTCTACTGCTAAAACGTTTAGTATTGTCAGACTTTAATTTTTGCTAACCTGGATGGTTGAAAACGGGATCTCATTAATTGATTATATCTAAAAAATTGAGAAGCTTTTTATGTGATAATATTTAGTATTTTTCTGTGAAATATCTGCTCTTATATTGGCTCACTTTTCTATAGAATTGATTGTCATTTTTATTATTGCTATGTATACGACATTTATTCTGAATACTAGTCTTTGATGATAAATTCAAACTCCTAATTTTAATTAGTGAAATTAATCGATATTTTGTCTAAGCTCAGTTCATTCCTTAGCTTTGATTAATATACTTTCTTATGTTTTCTTCTAGAATTTTAAACTTGGCTTTTTATAGTTATGCCTAAAAATTTTGTGCATGACATGAATTATTATTCTGGTTACATATTTTAATATACTGATTTAATTTGCCCATAAATTTATATTAAATAATGTATTTCTTTTCAGTGATCTACAATGCCACTCCTTTCATGTCTCAAGTTTTGATATTATGTTTGGCTTTACTTCTAGACTCCCTACTCTACGTATTGGACAACTTATTTATCCCTGAGCCAATAACATACCTTTTAAAATTTAAATTTTTTTGAAAGGGTTATAATATGAAATATAATAAGTCAAAGCCTCTTGATAGTTAATCCTTATTAACTAATCCTTAATAATAAGGTTCACTAATAAGTCTTTGCCATTCTTAGTCCTTTACCCTTTCATATAAAATTGAGCATTGGCTAACTAAGCTTGTTGGTTTCTCATTGGAATTACACTGACTCCATAAACCAATAGGCAAGGATTGGAATCTTTATCATATTGAATTTTGTATTCATGAAAATGTTATAGATATGACTCTGTTAATTCAGACCTTCTTTAATACATTTAAGTTTTATCATTTTTATACAGTATTTATTTATTTCTAGTACATTGTGGTGCTTTGGTAAATGATCCAAATCATTTTAATTACATCTTTTTAAAATTATAAGATGCAATTTTAATTAAATCTATTTTTTGCTCAAATGTGGAAATGCAATTGGACTTTATTGTTTCTGGATTGTGATATTTTGTCTATCTTGCTAACTCTATTATTACCTCTAGAAATTTGTTTATAGACTTTTGGTACTTTTCTATGAAGAAAAATAATAGAATTTGCAAATATTATGTATTGTTGGACAGAAGAACACTATCCTATTTTCTTATTGCATAAAGGGTGTATACAATTACTCATCTGCTTTTAAGCATTAAGTATTTTAAGTATTTTTCTTATCTTCTAAGAAGGATAGTAAGTTCATTGGAAACACATATCATATCTTCAACTATTTTTATATCAGATTCTCAATGCATATAGAAAAACACTTTGTATATAGCAGAAGAAAAATGGTATAAAGATGCAATAGCTTCCTTTACCAGCAAATTAAAGTTTCTTATATTTACCTTAGAATTTGATGTTCTCAATGATTTTACTTCAACCTGCTTTTTACTTACTATGGATTCTTTCTTCATTTATTATCATATTTAACCTCAAATTAATTGTTGCTTTATGGTTTCAACATTTCAACACTCCTGATTTGAAGGTTTAATATTTAACTTTCATTAATTCTCTCTCTACTTAAATTACTTCCCTGGAAATCAGATAAAACTTAATTATATTTCTAATCATCCAAATAATATAAAACTATTTAAAGTAGCTGGCAGCAATATCTCAGTTGGAGTTCATATTGATGATTGGATATAGAGGTATAACTGGCATTTGAAGATTTCTAAAGAATTTGATACAATTACAGATTTGAAGTAATTAGCTAGATATTAGTAAACTAAATACCAACTACAGTTTACAAAAGCACAATAACAACAAGACCATCTTTTTCCTGATGCTTTAAGTTTTGCAAAATTTAGGAAACAGTCTTTATGTATCATAGCTTTGATAATTTTCAGATCTTTACTTTCACATTATTTCAAGTCATGATTGTGGCTTAATTTACTTAAAATATACTTACAGAATATGCACTTTTATGATTATGGAAAGATACAGGTAAGTGTTTTATACCTGTAAAGATACACTGTTTGATTGTAGTATAAACCATCATTGAGACCGGGTCATTTAAAAGTTAATTATTTAATACAAACAAAATGCTAAAAAAAAAAAAAAGCAATGTTATTCAGTGTGAAATGTGTATTGCTACTGATTCATTGTAACACACGAGATTATCTCACATTTCTGAGAACATACGTTATTTTCTGAAAAATCTCTTCTTCATTGTAAATATATGATCATGCTTTATTTCCAGTGTTAATTTGAGAAGGTCATCAGGTAAATATGCAGAAAAGAAGCATGGAAGTGTTCACTACTAAAGTTATTGAAAGCTTAATAAGAAACATTTTTAAGACACTTACTGCACTTGAAAATGTTGGCTGTATGCTGAAACCCTAACTTATCATTACTAATAAGTAAATTAATTTAACAAATAAATTAATTAAAAATAATAGTTATAAACAATGCCAAAGTAATAATATATAAACATAGTGAAGAAAGTTGTGAACTTAAAGTAACTTAAAAGTAATGAAAAGTCACATGTATAAATTAGCATTTGAAGGCTCAGATGACCATAAGAAATAAAGATTACATAAAAGAAGAAATGTCTAGAAACTTCAATTTCCAAACATCCAAACTTTAATCCACAAACATCTAAACTTTGGTCTATTTATTTCTCAGAATTCATTCTGTTTTTGTTAGTCTCACGAGGAAAGACAAGGACAAAATATAAAATTTGAGGAAGAAGAATCAATCTTATGGAGTTCCTACACTGCAACTTGTGTAAAAAATATGGAGATATTATCATTAAAGGCGGAGATATAAGAACTAGGTCTCATCAGATTTACGATTTAGTCAAGCAATAGTCCAATACATAAGTTGAGACAGAAACAATAATATGTAGACCTTTGTCAAATGTTCCAGGGAACTAGCTATTTAGAGTGCTAGAAATGCATGCAAACATTTCAGTGTTTACATAGGAATATCATTGGCCCTTTCGTCTAATAATGGAAAGGTTGAAGTTCAATGTGCCAAGCATAGCAACAAAAGGTAGTGATTATATCAGTAGTGATTATGCAGGATGACATCTTGAGTAAGAGAGACAGATTAAAGTATTAGGCAACTATTGGGTAAATGAGGAGAGTATAGAATGAGACTGAAAAAAATAAGTAAGTAGAAGAAGGACAAATGTCTCAACTTTAAATTTTAGTGGTATACATTTCTGTTTTAATTTGCACAACCTCTCTGATTTATTCAATCGGATATAAACACACATATACACAGTTTTAAAAATAATCATAGGATTTACTGGTGATTAATAGATAGGTCACGTGACTTTAGTCATAAAACCACATAGTCCAGGAAAAAAGGAGCCCTTTAGAAAAAAAAAAAAAAAATCAGTTTAGAATGACTTTCAAATTGACCATTCCTTTGCATATACTTAAATTCAAATAACAAATACATTCAGAGGCCAAAATGTTGGCATATAATAAAATCACATTCATTTATTTTTTGTCTGCATCTTAGAATTAGAAGGCATAAAATTAAATATGTTGAATGTAATAAATTCATCCATACAACTGCAAATCTCCAAGTACATTCTGTACCTGACATACAGGCTCATTTTCATGCAAAGTCTTTCTAGAGCCAAAGAAATAAAGACTTAGGTGAAAAAAAAGAAGTAGATAGATCAACATCTTAAAAAAAAAAAAAAATGGGGAAAAAACAGTGTTAGAAGGGTAAAAAGTTCAAGCTCTTAGAGAATTCCAAGTTCCTGGTTTCTATTACATATTTTATTATTATTATTTTTTCTTTGCGTGTCTGTATCTGGACCCCTCATAACCTCAAGAGTTAGAAAAAGAAAAAGATGTGAGCTGTAGTTAGATAGGAACATCTCCCCCAACCTCACATATACACCCCAAATCTAATAATGCTTCATAAAAATATCAGTTTTCAGATTAAAACAGTAATTTTTAAGGTCAAAAAGAAAAAATCTACTTCAGCATATTTACTATTAAATACTTTTAAGTTACGTGAGAAAAATCATGGAAACCTTCCAACTCTTCTTGTCACTATCTTGTGGCTTTCTGTTCTTTCTTTGATCTATAATGGAAATTTGGCAATGTTTACTGAGGACACTGACATTAAGAAAAATAATACTGTGTTTCCAAATACTGCCTATGTTGCTGCCTATATGATATCTGGAGATCTTTATTTATATTTATCTTTTTACAGTAACTTTTACATTTTCAATTTTTAGCTGTTTATCAGTTGTTGTTAATTTTAACCTATTTTAACAGGTTAATTACAGTCCCTGAATACCATAACCATTTCCATCATAATTGAGATTAGGAATCTGGATTAAAAGTATTAGAATTCACTTGTCCAAGGATCTGAAATGCCTTTGTCAGTCAACAAAAAGGTACTTAGAAGTTCACAGGGTTATGTCAAGTACTTGTGTTAGTACAGACAGTAAGGCACATTCTTCTGTTATTAGAAATCAGCCTATAAAAATGTTCCCACATTTATCACAGAAGAAACCCTCTAGGGTCAGTTGAAAGCGGTAAGAAACTTTTCAAGGATGGATTTTATCATATAGATTCTAGCATTTACTGTTGGAGAAAACATTCCACAGCGAATTCTTCCATTCAGTTTTCCACTTCTTGTTCCAAAAGAAACTTATGATGAGAAACATATACACACACACAAATGAAAAGTAATCATTCAAAGGGGTTATCTGAGTTTCCTCTAAACTTAATGAAATTTTTTGGTGAAAATTAAAAAGTTTATAATAGTATCTAAAATGGACATTTGCCACCAAATATGTGTTACATTTCAAGGAAGCAGGTACATTTATATGAGCAGCTGTTATTTTTAATAAGAATAATCCAAACATTCAGTGGAGGACTAGATGCACTGAGTAAGATATTGAGGGAAGTAGTAGGGCAACATTCATTTAAAAATAAATGCCATGCTATACTTAATTTAGTAAGGAGCATGAGAAAAATAATGAAATCACAAATATATTTAAGACATTTTGTTTATGTGACTTAATGGAATCACATGCAAGTTATTCATGTATCAAAATTACCAAAATAAAGAAATTCAGATGGTGTTAAAAGTAATGTTATTAAAGATGAATATAGACTTGAGACAAAATAGTAACAAAGAAAACGCATGGCTGCAGGTATCATTTGTGCTTAGGTGAAAGATTTAAGGAAAGATCGTAAATTTTTGTCACACAAGTGTGAACTAGGGTGACATCAGCAAAATGGCTGACTGATGATGTCTGGTGCTTGCCTCCCAATTATTGCTGAAAAGAACCAAAACAATGAAAAAACAACTGTATTTTGAACACAGTGTCTGAGGCAGAGGGCAGCAGAGGGCTAGTGGAGACACTGTGGATGGCAACATATACAATGGAGAGAGGCACCCTGAGGGTGCCACCCGATCTCCCTAGTCAAGATCAGCTTAGAACCAGAAGCGACTTTCCTGTACAAGGAGAAAGTAGCAGGGGGCCCCCAGCAGCCCCAATTAATGCCACGATACCTAGAGTTTTTTTCTGTTGAGGAATCTGCAATTCTCACCAGCATGAGCACAGTCTGGGGAGATGTTAGGGAGTTTACATAGCCGCACCATTCCAGAGAAGGAGCTCTTATTGTGCCCCCAATGAGCCAAGCTGATACTATAAGGTGCTGCCTCTGTCTTCTCTATCCAAGTGTTGTAGCACCTCATTGCTGGATAACTGAAATGTGTGTCCAGCAGAACAGCTTTGGCCCCAGAACTCTAACCCCAGGGGAGCAGCACCTGAACCAAGCCACCATTTGACCAGCCCAATTCTTCTCCTGAGTTCTGACTAGCCCAGCCCCTAACCCCTAGAAGAGTAGTGTTTGAGCAGTGTCACAAGACAGACAACCCCCTGCCTCCCTGGATGAAGAATAACCTGGCACTTTGCTCACAGAGTAGCAGTCCCCAAGTTGAGCTGAAGATTGATGAGCCCCGTGCTTCCCTGGAGTGTAAACTGGTCCAGCATAGCATCTTCACGGTAGCAGTGCTGGTGGCCAGTAAGTCCCATACTGCTTCTGAGTGCAGACCAGTCAAGGCCTTGCTCCTATGGGAGCACCAACCAAGCTGAGGCATCAGCTGACCAGACCCTCACTTCCCCAGAGTGTGAACCAGCCTACTATCTAAGCTGAGCCTCAGGCCAACCATCTCTAGGCTTCTTTCCCAGAGAGCAATCTAGTCATGTACCCCATAACTGTAGAACACAGCCAGAGCAAGTTTGCTAGCCAATCAGTCCTGTGCTTCCCTGGAGCAGGGTTCAGCATGGTGTCTTGCTCCCAATGGGAGCAGAGCTCAAGTAGGTGAACCAGTGACACAAATCTCTGCAGCATAAGCCGCTGAGGCACTTGGCATGAATTGCTGACATTGGTAATAACTGAAGAAACCGCACAGAGACTACACCATTGCACACACTCAGAACAAACCAACACATACAACCCAGCTGACTTCCTAAGACACATTTGCAGGTGAAAATCTTTTCCCATGAAAACCATTCTACAAAATTGGAAGAGGTGAATGGTTCACCAGATGAATAGGTGAACAGGATGAACAGGTTCACCAGATGAATAGGGATACAGGAAACATAAAGAATCAAGATAAGATAACACCACCAAATTAATGATACTTCTACAGTAACTGATCCCAAAGAAAAAAAAATTTTGTAATTGCCTAAAAAGAAATTCAAAATGATAATCTTAAGGAAACTCAGGAAAAAAAAAAAAAAAAAGAAAGAAAGAAAGAAAACCACAGATAGACAATTCAACAAAGTCAGAAAATCAATTCATGATCTTAATGAGAAATTCAACAGACATATATCATATAAAAGTACCCAACAGAAATCTTGGAGCTAAATACCTCGATGAATGAAATGTAAAAGATAACCAAGAGTATCAACAATAGATTAGATGTGGTAGAAGAAATAATCTCTGAATTTGAAGACCAGACTTGTAAAGTAATCCAACACCCCCTATCCCCCAAAAAATTTGTAAGATTTTTAAGAATGAAGAAACTTTACAGGACTTATGGAATATCATTAAGTGAATATATTTTAGCATTATGGGAATTTAAGAAGGAGAAGAGATGAAATAAAGAAAAAAAAAACTATTTACTGAAATAATATCTGTAAACTTCCCAAGTATTAGTAGTGCTATGGACATCCAGATCCAGGAAACTTAAAAGTTCCAAACAGTTTCAGTTCAAAAAGATCTTCTCTGAGGCACATTATAAGCAGACTATCACAAGTCAAAAACAAATAATTTTTGAAAACAGCAAGAGAAAAGTGTCAAGTCACATATAAGGGGATCTTCAGTAGATTAAAGCAGATTTTTCAGCATAAACCTAACAAGATAGGAAAGAATAAGTTATATTATTACAGTGGTAAAAGACAAAAGTCCTGCCAGTTAAGCATACCATAGCCAGCAAAGCCATTCTTCAGAAATGAAAGGAAAGAAAGTCTTTCCAAGACAAGCAAAACCTGAGGAAGTCTATCATACTAGACCAGCCATACAGGAAATACTTGATGAGGTCCTGTATCTGAAAGCAAAATGAGAAAACTACCACCACGAAAGCACACAAAAGTATAAAACTCACTGATAGAGCAGACACACACATGAGAAAGACAAATGAATCAACACATGACACTATAGAAAACCACCAAACCACAAAGATAAACAGAAGAAGGAAGAAACAATGCATATACAAAACAACCAGAGAACAACCAGCAAAATGACAGGAGTAAGTCCTTAACTTTCAATAATAGCCTTGAATGTAAATACATTAAATTCCTCCATTTAAAAAATATAAGCTGATTGAATGAATTAAAAAAAAATACCCAACTACATGTTACCTACAAGAAACTCACTTCATTTGTAAAGACACACAGAGACTGAAAGTAAAGAGATAAAAAAAAATTCCATGCAAATAAAAACCACAACCACAAAAAAGCAGGAGGAGCTACACTTATACCAGATAAAATAGACTCTAAGTCAAAAAACTGTAAAGAGAAGGACAAAGGAGATCACTATATAATGACAAAAGGGTACATTCAGATGGAGAAAAAAAAAAAACTGTAAATATATATGCACCTAACACTAGAGCAACAACAGATATATAAAACAAATATTTGATTAAAAAGGAGAAATAGACTGCAATAAAATAGTAGATGGGGACTTGAACATGTCAGTCTCAGCACTGGATAGAATATTTAGACAAAAAATTAACAAAGAAACCTTAGACTTAAACTGTACTATAGACAAAATGGGCCTAACAGACACAGAACACTTTATTCAACAATACGAGAGTACACATTCTTCTTACTAGCACATGAAAGAGTACCTAGGAAAGACCATATGGTAGGCCCCAAAACAAACTTCAACAAATGTTTTCAAATTCGGATATCAAGTTTCATTTCTGATCATAGTGGAATAAAACAAAAAATCAATATCGAGGGAAACTTTGGAAACTGTAAATATGGAAATTAAACAACATGATCCTGAATGAGCCCTGGTCAAGAAAGAAATTTTAAAAAAAATCGTGAAACAAAAGGAAATAAAAATATAACATACAAAAGTTATGAGATACAACAAAAACAGGACTAATAAGGAAGTTTATAACAATAAATACTTACATCAAAAGAGCAGAAAGATAAACTACAGTGATGAACCTCAAGGGACTAGAAAAGCAAGAAAAAAAAGCCAAAATTAATACAAGGAAATAGTTATCAGAGCAGAAATTAACAAAATAAAGACAAAAAAGTATTACAAAATATCAATAAAACAAAAAGTTGTTTTATGAAAAGAAAAAATTGAAGAATCATTATCTAGATGAACTAGGAAAAAAGAAGACACAAAATCTGAAATGAAAAAGTAGACAGGACAATGGATACCACAGAAATACAAAAGATCATTAGAGACTATTATGAACAACTATACACAAAGAAACTCAAAAACCTAGAAGAAATGAATAAATTTTTGGACATGTGCAACCTATCAAGATGAACAAGGAAGAAATAAAATGCCTTAACTGACCAAAATGAGTAATGAGATTGAATTGGTAAGAAAAAGTCTCTCAAGATACAGGATTGATGTATCAACATACACAAATCAATAAATGTGATACCTCGCATCAACAGAATTAAGAACAAAAAAATGTGTGATTATCTTAATAGATGCATGATAATCCTTAATCCTTCATGATAAAATCTCTCAAGAATTTAGATATTGAAAAAAGTGCCAAGCATAATAAAACCATATGAAAAATCCATATGCAACATCATAATAAATGAGAAAAAGTTGAAAGCTTTCCCTCTAAGAACAGGAAGAAGGAAAAAGATGCCCACTTTTACCACTCTTCAACACAGTGCTGGAAGTCCTAGCCAGAACAATCAGACAAAAGTGAACAAAGAATATAGAGAGGTCCAAGAAGTGGAAGAGAGGTAGAGGAAATGCTGGTTGGTGGAGCAGTTAGAACACATACATTTATTAAATTTGCCATCAAATATTGGCATAGTTCCTGGTGCACCAAAACAATTACAATAGCATATTAGTCCATTTTCACCTGCTATAAGGACATATCCAAGACTTGGCAATTTATAAGGGAAAGAGGTTTGGTTGATTCACAGTTCCACAGGGCTTGGAAGCCTTCAGGAAATATAATCATGGTGAAAGGGGAAACAAACACATACTTCATCACATGGCAGCCACAGGGAGAAGTGCAGAGCAAAGGTGGGGAAAGCCCCTTATAAAACCACCAAATGTCATGAGAACTCACTCACTATCATGAGAATAGTATGGAGGTAACCATTCCAATGATTCAATTACCTCCCACCAGGTACCTCCCATGACATATGGGGATTATGAAAACTACTTTTCAAGATTAGATTGGGGTGGGGACACAGTCAAACCATATTATTCTACCCCAGCCCCTCACAGATCTCATGTCCTCACATTTCAAAACACAATCATGCCTTACCAACAGTCCCCCCAAAGTCTTAGCTCATTGCAGCATTAACTCAAAAGTCCAAGTCCAAAGTGTCATATGAGACAAGACAAATCCCTTCTGCCTATGAGCCTGTAAAATTAAAAGCAAGTTAGTTGCTTTCTAGATACAATGAAGGTACAGGCATTGGGTAAATACATCCATTCCAAATTGGAGAAATTGGCCAAATCGAAGGGTCTACAGGCCCCATGCAAGTCCAAAACCCAAAAGGTCAGTTATTAAACCTTAAAGTTTCAAAATGACTCCCCTTGACACCATTTCTCACATCCATGGCATGCTGACACAAAAGGTGGGCTCCGATCGCCTTGGGCAGCTCTCCCCCTGTGGCTTTGCAGGTTAGAGCCCCTCTCCCAGCTGCTTTCACAGGCTGACATTGAGTGCCTGCAGGTTTTGAAAGCACATACTGCAAGCTGTAGGTAGATTTACCATTTTGGGGTCTGGAGGACCATGGCCCTTTTCTCACAGCTCCACTAGGCAGTAGGGACTTGGTGTGGGGGCTCCTATCCCACATTTTCCTTCTGCACTGCTCTAGAAGAGAGCCTCCATGAGGTCTCCACCCCTGCAGTAAACTTCTGCCTGGACATCCAGGCATTTCCATACATCTTCTAAAATCTAGGTGAAGGTTCTCAAACTTCAATTTTTAATTGCCGTGTACCCATGGCTTAACACCAAGCTGTAAGCTGCCAAGGCTTGGGGCTTGCACCCTCTGAATCAATGGCCTGAGCTGTACTTTGGCCCCTTTTATCTGTAGCTGGAGTGGCTGGGACTCATGGCACCATGTCCCCAGGATGCACAGAGTGTGGAGGGGGGTGCTGTACTTGGCCCAGGAAGCCATGTTTCCCTGCTAGGCTTCTGGGCCTGTGATGGAAGGTGCTGCTGCAAAGGTCTCTGACATGCCCTGGAGACATTTTCCCCATTGTCTTGGTGATTAGCATTTGGCTCCTCATTACTCATGCAAATTTCTGCAGTGGGCTTGAATTTCTCCCCAGAAAATAGATTTATCTTTTCTACTGAATCGCCAGGCTGCAAATTTTTCAAATCTTTATGGTCTGCTTCCTCTTGAACATTTTGATGCTTAGAAATTTCTTCTTCCAGATACCCTAAATCATCTATCTCAAGTTCAAAGTTCCACAGATCTTACTGCAGGGGCCAAATGCCCCTAGCTCTTTACATAACAAGAGTGACCTTTACTTCAGTTCCCAAGAAGTTCCTCATTTCCATCTGAGACCACCTCAACCTGGACTTCATTGTCCATATCACTATCAGCACTTGGGTCAAAGCCATTCAATAAATATTTAGGAAGTTTCAGACTTTCCCACATCTCCCTGTCTTCTGAGTCAAATCTCTAGGAACATCCAAACTCTCCCACATTTTTCTATCTTCTTCTGAGCTCTCCAAATGGTTTCAACCTCTGCCTGTTACCTAGTTCCAAAATTGTTTCCACCTTTTTGAGTATCTTTACAATAGCCCCCCACTCTCTGCAGTGCCAATTTAGTGTATTAGTCCATTCTTATGCTGTTGTAAGGACACACCCAATACTGGATAATTTACAAAGCAAAGAGGTTTAATTGATTCACAGTTCCACAGGGTTGAGGAGGTCTCAGGAAACTTACAATTATGGCGGAAGGGAAAGCAAACACTTACTTCTTCACACAGCGGCAACAAGGAGAGGTACAGAGCAAAGGTGGGGAAAAGCCTCATAAAATCATCAGATCTCATGAGAACTCACTCACTGTCACAAGAACAGCATGGTGATAACCACCCCCATGATTCAATTACCTCCCACTGGGTTCCTTCTGTGACACGAGGGGATTACAGGAACTACAGTTCAAGACGAGATCTGGGTAGGGACACAGCCAAGCTATATCAAATAGCAACATCAAAGATTACCAGTCACAAATTATCATGGTTCGAAATATTTCAAGGATTGCCAAAATGTGACTCAGAATCATGAAATAAGCACATTCTGTTAAAGAAATGGCACCAAGAGACTTGCTCAATTCAGGATTGCCACAAACCTACAATGTGTGAAAAGTTTCTCATCTGTTAACCAAAATAAAGTAAAGCACAATAAAATGAGGCATGCCTGAATTATGTGTTAATTTCAAAAATATATAGTAAAAAATAAACAGAAATGTGGATTAGTAACCATCTTTTACATAATTAGGTATGGGTGCTTTAAAAGAGTCAAAGAGCTTGTTAGACCCACATATCATACAGAGGTCCAGGTAGGTGAAGTGGGAGAAGTTTCCCTGGAGCCTACCACCATTTATTATTTCTATCTAAAGTGGGATATGGCCTTTGGGTAGAGTAAATAATAGGCAGCCAAGATAATCAGTGTCTTCAAATCAGGGATCATGTCTTTATTTTCTCTTATGTTGTATTTCAGTCCCAAAGTAAAACAATCAACCAAGGAAATACAACCAAAGAAGTACTAAATGAGGATGTAGAACCTACAGCTATGCTTGTAGCATTCAGACAATAGCATAACATCATATATAAATCAATAATATATTTTATTAATTAGTACCACTACCTAAGATATCTATGCAAAATTACCTTTTAGATTCGATATTGATTTTCTGGCAAATAATAATGAGTGACATCTTCTGTTCTTAATATTCTCTTGTATTTCTAGAATATTAATTAAGCTTCTGACCAAAATGAAAATAAGCTTAAAATGTATAAGAAAAAGATAATTCAGAAAAAAGGAGAAACTATTGAAATAAAACTAATGTAAAATAAAGCCAACAGAACCAACAGTTGGTTCTTTCAACAGACTAATACATTTGAAAAACTTCTGATAACTGTTCAGAAAAAAAAAAAGACAAGAAGGAAAGAATCATTTAAATGAGAAAGATAAAACTATAGGAGACACGTTTATTTAAAAAATTAAAACGAAAATATTGAGAACAACTTTTTGCAAAACATTTAAATAATTAGGTAACATTTAAGAATCTTACCTAAGTCACCAAACGTTAGTCATGACTACAGTTTCAAGAAAAGTTGAGAAATTTGAAAAATCCTATATTAATTTGAAAAATAGGTATTTTCTCACCAACAAAATAATACCAACCAAATAAAAATGCACAAAAAAATGGCCTTATACATATTTTGAAGAAATCATACATTTTTAGTGGTAATATTGACCAAACATTTACAAAATAGATACTTGGACTTGCACAGAAACTATTTCACAGTAAGAACACAGGAAGAAGCTGATATGGTTTTGCTCTGTGTCCCACCTTAATCTCATTTCGAATTGTAATGCCCATGTGTTGAGGGAAGAACCTGTAATCCTCACATACGGAGGGACAGAGGTGATTGGATCGTGGTGGCAGTTTCCCCTACACTGTTCTCATGATAGTGAGGGAGTTCTCATGAGACCTGACGGTTTTAAAAGTAGCAGTTTTCCTTGCTCTCTCTCTCTCCTACCGCCTTGTGAAGAAGGTGCTTGATTTTCCTGTGCCATCCACCATGACTGTAAATTTCCTGAGTCTTCCACACTCATACAAAACTGTGAGTCAATTAAACCTCTTTGATTTATAAATTACCCAGTCTAAGGTAGTATCTTCATAGCAGTGTGAAAACGGACTAATACAGACACTAAACATTTTTTGCTTCTAACCTTATTGCATTGATGTTAGAATAACATAATTTTTTAAACTCAACAAAGACAGAGGAGAAAGATTAGGAGCCAATTTCTCTAAAGCAATGAAATAATCCTGACAAAAAGTATAATAACAGTGTTCTTAATCAAGAGATAGTTAAAAATTATAAGCTACTGTGACCAAGTTGAGTTTGTCCAAGAAATGAAAGATTACTTTAAGAGAGGGCAATTTATTAATCTAATTCACTAGACAAATTGATTACAGGGAATATCATATGATCACCTAAATAGACAGTAAAATATGATAAAATTCAAGTTTTCTTAATATTAAAATAGCACAGAAAAGTACTAATAGAAGCAAATCTTCTTAATCCAAAAAGGTTGTCTTAATCCAAAAATGAGAGTCTAGTGGTGTTGGGTATCATAATAATAAATCTTGGGCAGCATTTTCCTTAAGATAAGAAATAATGGAAGGATTTGCTTTAGAACCACTATTCTTCCATGCTTGGCCAATGCAAGAAAACAAGAAACATACACAAAGGTTATGAAGATTGAAAATAAAGTTTTATCATGATTCCTATATATACATGATATAATTAAGCAGAAATAAACATGATTATCAGAATTAAGAAGAGCTGAATAATCCTTCTCAAGTAGAGAAATATAGATGAGCAATGTACTATTTAAGTTTTCAGTAAATTCTTCATGTATGGGAAGATTGTTATCACAAATATTTCAAATATTCCCAAATTGTTTCATTTACAAAATGCAATTTCAGGCAAATCTCTGTTCTTTTATTTATTTTTAAATTAAATTTGGTGTCTAATTCTAAATTTAATAGGGAAATACTAAGGTCTACGAAGAGCCAAGAAACTCTCAAGTCTGAGGTGAAATATTACACTGAATATTAAATAATAATAATTAAGATTGTGATAATAGCAAAGAGAAAAACAAAATGACCAATTAAACAGAATAGAAAGCCATGAACCAGTCCACAAAAATGTAGAAATCTGACATATGAGAAAGTTGATATTGAATATCAATTGTATTACCTCCCTTCATAAAAGTGAAATGCTTATAGGGGTTGTGTACCTTTTAGTATTTCCTTGATTGATTGTTTTACTTTGGGACTGAGAAACAACATTCATATTAACATCCTAATTCAAAATAGCAAGCACTATGATGTCAATGGGAATGTATAATAAATGTCTTTATATAAACTTGTCAGAGTACATAATGTGTAATATTTATTGAACACTTGATATATGCTAGCATCACTTTAAGTCTTGTTCCTGTATTAACTTGTATAGTGATGGCTTATGTGATCTGTCATGGCTTATATGATCTCCATTATCAACACTTTACACATGAAGAAAGTAAGGCACAAAGTAATTAAGTATTTTGGTTAAAGTTCTACAAGAATAAGAGATAGAATTGAGATTTGAACGTAAGCCTTAAGAGATAGAGATTACTCTGTCTTAGAATTTTGAAAATCAACAGACTTAAATAGTTTATTTTCATAACTGGCAAAATTTACCCCCAGAAAATTATAAGCAATCAACATTTAATTTATTTAGCACTATGTGAACAAAGGTGTTCATTTATTGTACTTAACTCAAAAATGTTTTATGTGTTCAAATATAGAATTATGAAATAGACATTGATATATATGCTTGTGATTGCTAAGTTACAGTTAAAACAAAATTGACAAACAGAGTTTCTTAGCATAATACAGTTCCATTACAATGTTAAGTAGGAAAAATCAGAACACAAAAATGAAAATATAGCATTGTGTCACATATCACAAATGCACAGGTGAAAGAATGGAAAGAAAATATTAACAATAGTTGTATCTTGTTGAAGACATATTGGGATGATTATCCCTTTTATTTCTCAGCTTTCTCTATTTATTTTGCAATAGTTGTGTATTACCTATGCTACTTATAAAAAATTAAATTGACTTTTTCTAAGTATTGTTTTTAAAAATATCAAGACACATGATTAGTTTTGCCCTTCTAGCAGCGCAACATAGCAGAAAGGCCATTTCTGGACCCATGAGTTTGCTCGGCAGTTCAACAAGTTTTTAGGCTTGAGAGGCTACTCATGCTCATTTTAGGACAGAGAAAATTGAGGTTCAGAGAAATGGACTGTACAGATCTGTTCTGCAGATCAAATTAGGTAATCGAGCAGAAAGCTTTAAAAACTGTAAAGGCCTATAGACATGAGGTGCCACTGCATTCTGGTAAATTGTGAAATGTGCAGTCAAATGAAATACTTATGATCTAATGGCAGAGGAAAATCAAAAATACATTATTTTAAGCTCTATCTTTGACTATCTCCTATTCAAAGAACATCTTCAGGAAGGAAAGTTAAGTTTTCTGCCCTTGACTTTTCATTGTTGAATAACATGTGTAATGCTCCTTATTTATTTAAAAAATCATTTGGGATCAATGCATTAAATTGGTTTGGTTCAGAATAATATTAGCATCAAAGAATGACATAGTCTAGGTAACAAGATTTTAGAAAATGACATATCCAAATTATCTAAAGGTCAAATCTTTAGCATCAAACAGACATGGGCCCAATTCATTTCTTTCTTTCTTCATTTAGGGCATATTTCTTCATGATAGTGTTTAATGTAATTTTGCAACAAATCTAGAGGATACTATAATGAGTGTTACAAGAAAAATTGGCCACTCTTATACAGTTTAAACGGATATGTGATACAGATTTGAAAGATAAGAAAGTATGGAAAAAAAGGAACTCCGTAAAAGAAACTGAAGTCCAGGAAAAAGCACAGATAAGAAGGAAAGGTAGGAGACCCATTGGCCTGGATTAAGGGAGGTGTTTTGTTAGCGAAAAGCAGCGTCAATGGTCATGGCTGATTGATTCTTTTCATTTTTTATCACCAGTGGTTTTCTATTGTGATCAGACCTCAAGGCCAGGAAGTTCGCAGCCTTTCTTGGCAAAATTCAATTCCCATTAATTTGAGTGCTTTTTTTTTTCTTTACTAGAAGTAGACCGTGAAGGCAAGGTTAACACTATTTCATGTCCATGTTTCATCTGTTGTGATTCTCCTTTCTATATCAAAATTATAAGTGCCCTTTGTATTCACAGTGGAAATTATTGTGTACCTTAGTTGGAGTTTGTTTTGTTCATGGTTTTTACCCAATTTGTCTGGGTGACCATTAACGTAAAGTATGGACAATTTGCAATAGATATATTAGAAATTAGTTATTCAAACAGTGTT
>NC_045439.1:22001364-22134082 GCF_002776525.5 Piliocolobus tephrosceles
TTTCTTAGCATAATACAGTTCCATTACAATGTTAAGTAGGAAAAATCAGAACACAAAAATGAAAATATAGCATTGTGTCACATATCACAAATGCACAGGTGAAAGAATGGAAAGAAAATATTAACAATAGTTGTATCTTGTTGAAGACATATTGGGATGATTATCCCTTTTATTTCTCAGCTTTCTCTATTTATTTTGCAATAGTTGTGTATTACCTATGCTACTTATAAAAAATTAAATGGACTTTTTCTAAGTATTGTTTTTAAAAATATCAAGACACATGATTAGTTTTGCCCTTCTAGCAGCGCAAGATAGCAGAAAGGCCATTTCTGGACCCATGAGTTTGCTCGGCAGTTCAACAAGTTCTTAGGCTTGAGAGGCTACTCATGCTCATTTTAGGACAGAGAAAATTGAGGTTCAGAGAAATGGACTGTACAGATCTGTTCTGCAGATCAAATTAGGTAATCGAGCAGAAAGCTTTAAAAACTGTAAAGGCCTATAGACATGAGGTGCCACTGCATTCTGGTAAATTGTGAAATGTGCAGTCAAATGAAATACTTATGATCTAATGGCAGAGGAAAATCAAAAATACATTATTTTAAGCTCTATCTTTGACTATCTCCTATTCAAAGAACATCTTCAGGAAGGAAAGTTAAGTTTTCTGTCCTTGACTTTTCATTGTTGAATAACATGTGTAATGCCCCTTATTTATTTAAAAAATCATTTGGGATCAATGCATTAAATTGGTTTGGTTCAGAATAATATTAGCATCAAAGAATGACATAGTCTAGGTAACAAGATTTTAGAAAATGACATATCCAAATTATCTAAAGGTCAAATCTTTAGCATCAAACAGACATGGGCCCAATTCATTTCTTTCTTTCTTCATTTAGGGCATATTTCTTCATGATAGTGTTTAATGTAATTTTGCAACAAATCTAGAGGATACTATAATGAGTGTTACAAGAAAAATTGGCCACTCTTATACAGTTTAAACGGATATGTGATACAGATTTGAAAGATAAGAAAGTATGGAAAAAAAGGAACTCCGTAAAAGAAACTGAAGTCCAGGAAAAAGCACAGATAAGAAGGAAAGGTAGGAGACCCATTGGCCTGGATTAAGGGAGGTGTTTTGTTAGCGAAAAGCAGCGTCAATGGTCATGGCTGATTGATTCTTTTCATTTTTTATCACCAGTGATTTTCTATTGTGATCAGACCTCAAGGCCAGGAAGTTCGCAGCCTTTCTTGGCAAAATTCAATTCCCATTAATTTGAGTGCTTTTTTTTTTTCTTTACTAGAAGTAGACCGTGAAGGCAAGGTTAACACTATTTCATGTCCATGTTTCATCTGTTGTGATTCTCCTTTCTATATCAAAATTATAAGTGCCCTTTGTATTCACAGTGGAAATTATTGTGTACCTTAGTTGGAGTTTGTTTTGTTCATGGTTTTTACCCAATTTGTCTGGGTGACCATTAACGTAAAGTATGGACAATTTGCAATAGATATATTAGAAATTAGTTATTCAAACAGTGTTTGGAAAGATCAAGCTATATTCTGTAAAAGAGCAGAATTTTAACTACCCTTGAATGCCATAAAACCCTACTCTTTTCTTTTTAGAGAACGTGTACATTGTATTGCTTTTACTGGTTAAAAAAAAAAAAAAAAAAAAAAAAAAAAAAAAGACAGATGGCACAGAAATAGGGCCTAGGAAAATCACTTATAGCGAAACCAATTTTAATACCCTTGCTAATAAAATTCTTTCTATACATGTGTGCCAGATTTTTCCAGGAAAAAAAAAGGGAGTAATTCTTCATTTTGTCTAGGGAATTTAACTCTTTCAATACCCTGGGGCGCTTTACGGTGCATTAAATTATACTAAATAGCCCGAAAGAATTAACACACTTTCCAAGTCAAGTCTTTTATTTCTTTCTGCTGAGTAACATCAGTCCATTGATCATATTAGAAGGTCTAACCAACTCCCACAAGGCACTTTCCCTTATGTCAGAGCTAGCCAGGTGTGTTGCTTTCCTTTCTTGAACTCCAATAAACTTTATAAGACCTATTCAACATCATTCAACTAAATCACATAATGGCAAATTTATAACTCAGTAGTGCTAAATAATGTAGTTGGTTGTCTCTACTGCTTGCTAGCTTAATATCAAAAATAAAGCCAGCTAACCCAACATTTGTCTGAAATTGTGTTACTTGACCTTTATCAACCCAAAGCAAGAGAAAAACTTCATGCCACACCATCTTTACCTTAATTATGTCTTTCCCCAATTGGTCTTGTAAACTTGGGGAGCCAGTCAAGCTTTTTATCCCACCTCAGGGGGTCAGGAGAATAGGAAACCTGTCACTAATTCCTTTCACCTCACAGGCAAAACTCCTTCACCCAATTAACTAAGGCCAGGTGCACCCTCCAGTGAGTCTGAGGAATGCAGAGAACTCACAGAGTCTGCTTCCATCTTGCCAGAAAACAAGCCAAGTCTGCACCTGATTAGCAAGTTTTGCTGGGGCTGCAAAAAGTTGGTAAATGTGAATATTTTTCTCCATGAAAACTGGGAAAGATCATGGGTGTTGCGAGTTAAGTAATGATTGCCCAGGCCAAACAATATCCAGAGTGCTTTGTACATTAAGAGACCTATCCTTTATAGGAACCAGTTTATCAAGATAGACAAATGGCAGCCACTCATGCTAATCAGCAGACATCAAGGTGCTGAGTTATGGTTTGGACCCAAGTGGCCTTTAATATATTCTGAGGATATATTTAGGGTGTGTTACTCATGGTTTGAATTTTCAAGAGTAAACATAAATATATTCAGATAAAATTAATGGTGGAAAAACCGCAGCATATGGGGGGAAAGAACAAAAATCCTAATTCAGAAATTAGAAATGACTATCCCAAGTATGAAACTATAAGAAAGGTGGTGGCAGCAGCAGTGGGGGTTATACAGGTGGGCGCTAGAGTTTCAAAGACCTGGATTGAAAACTCTGACCAAATTAGAACATGGCAAGTTCTATTTATTTGCATAATTTCCATAATTTCTCTGAGCATTATTTGTCTCATGTGGAAAACTGGAAAAGTTACTATAATATGACAGTATTACCTGTTTTATAGGTTGTGAAGATTCAGTGAGATAATGTGATCAGGACTTTGAGGACGGGCAGGCTAATCGTATGCACTCAGTAATTGGGAACAGTTATTCTAATGATTGAAGACATTTAATTAGTGAAAGAAGCAAAATAATCAAATGAAAAATATGTTTGTTCCCACAGGAGAAGTCAGCTTACTAAGTGAGAGGTTAGGGCTTTGCCTAATAATTTGGCCCCAAATGACTGGTATTCAGAAAATTAGAAGGGAATGCTTTAGACCTGTGACTTTCAAAATGTGCTTAGCTGGGTCCCAAAGCAGTTTTTTGAGGTGCCTCAAAGTCTATGTTGTGAAGAGAATGAGGCAGAGTAGAAACTGAAGAGACAACATTTCCCTTTGCTTCAATCTATTTTGTATATTAGATATTAATATACAATTTTATGTGAATAATAAGTTTGTAAAGTGAAACATGTAAATTACATGCTTAGTCTAGCATAACAGCAGTTGCTCCTGAAGAGCTGATTGTAACAATGATATGTAATTCTCTGTGGTTTATATGCTCTGAACATTGAAAATGCCTCCACCTGGAGTGCTAATATTAATTATACATCACTCACTTGTCGACCCGTTCTTAGGTGGTGAAACTATTTTTGATCTACTGGGTTTTTCTAGTTACTGTGGGTGGTAAAAACCCTGACAGGTCATCAGTTCCATAGACGCGGTAGTGAAGGGTGTCTGCTCTTTGGTATTGCAGTCTTGATTCTTCAAGCCAACCCTCACAAGTCAATCATTGATCATTCCTTGCTGTTGAAAGGGCATGTAATTTTTTAAGAAAGGATGTGTCCAGGAGGTTGCTGAGATCGTCATTTTCACTAGAGGATTTTCAGACTTCACCAGTGGGGTAAACTTACTTAATATCTCATAAGCCTAACTTTCTTATAAAAAAATCCCTTATTTTTCTTATTCTTATTTTAGTGTCATCTGCATATTGTCTCTGTGATATCAATGCAGCTTTCTAAGAACTACCGTCATGGCTCCTGTCTGATTCTTCTCCATTACAGGCGGGGTTTCAGCAGTCAGGCCATAAGAGTGAACGTATACTTGGCTCAGGTTCAGAGTAAAGATTTTTAGTTGGATCCAGATACTTCAGGTTCAAAATCATGAGCTCTACTGTTAGCGAAGGCAAATCCATATGGGTCTTCAACAGCCTTGGTTCTTGACTACTTAAAGAATTTGACTGAGGGGCATCAGGAAGAGTGAGAGACTGAGGCAAGTCTTAGAGCGTGACTTTAAGTTTATTGAAAAGCCTGAGAACGAGAATAAAAAGAATTAAAATTCACTTTAGAGAGGTCCACGTGAGTGACTTGACAGAGCAAGTGCACGGCCTGATCTTTTGACTTGGGGTCTTATATGTTGGCATACTTTCAGGGTCTTGCATTACTTCTCCCCACTTACCCAACTCCTGAGATTTTATCAGGAAGTGGCTGATCACCACTTTCAGGTGTTATTCATCTCTTAGGAGACTGCGTGTCCCTAGCCCTGGATGTGACCAATTATTATTTTGGAGAGACAGTTAACATCCATGTGACCATCACCTAATGGTCACCTGACCCTCCTGGTATATACTGGGGGAGCCCTCTCCTGCCCTGCTCACATGTGACTGCTCATATGTGACTCATTATAACCCAACATGGCTTTGACTCAGCATGAAATAGTCAAAGGAATACAATCCAGCAAGCAAAAGTACTTTCAAAACATCCTACCTGCACTTACAACTATCAAAGAACATTAAAGGAGATTTAATTTGTAATAAACAGCAACATCTCTGACAATTTCTTTTTGTCTTTCCTGAATTCGTTTCACCAGCTTCTTTGAGAGTACTGTTCGTCAAACATTCCCCCTGCTCCCTACCCCTGACACATTCCACTCTCTATTTCAAGTCTCGAAGTTATACGTTTCCTTCTAGGCAATGGTACAGAATTGAGTTCCTTCCCTCTTTTCACATATGTAATGACTTCCAAATGGGAGCCCCAATAACCCATAATGTGTTTGTGTTGCCTAGGTCATCTAACGCTTTTACACACAGGTAATACTTATTGAGGTGTTTAGATTTTCTGTATAAATAGCTGAGATTTATAATCAAATGTTTCAGAAACAGTTCAAACATTGGAAGAAGCTAAATAAAAATTAATTGGAAGCAAATACAAGTCATCTGTATACTTCTTACATTGTTTCTTAAAACAACCCCATTCTGTCTTTCTCTGCACTCATTTTCCACAGGAATAGACTATACTCCTCCCATTTCCTATTCCAGGAATAATAATACATAATGTTATAACATTTTATGACTCTAAGCCTATAAGCCAATAAATTGTTGAAGTTTTGGAGACTATTAAATAATTTTTGCCCATTCAGGTATATAAAAAAGTATCCTCTTTTCCTAGACTGCATTTTTCCCCACAAGAAGTATCTTAAAATGTCTTTTATTAATGGCCAAGTATTTTTAAACCTAACGTTTCCAATGATTTTTCCTCTAATAAATATTTTTCAAGGGGAAAAATGAAATTAATAAAAAAGAACTCTATGAAATGGTCTAAGTTATATATGTGAGTTTCCTTAATAAAAGTTTAAAACACTTTTCTTTAATGTCCACTACCACTACATGCATATCATAGAACAAAGCAGACCCTTTAAGAACACTTGGGGATATGGAATTATATATAAGTGCTTATAATACTGAGTAAGGATGGAGAATATTTGAATGGAGGCTGCCTATCTTTGTTACCATATCAAGTGACTTTTCAAAGAAATGTAGGTGGACATTGTAAAGTCAACTTTATTATTTAGACTTGGTCAATTTATAAAACTGGAATAATATGAAATAATACTTGCCATTCTACTGTGTTAGTCTGGGTCTTCCAGAGAAACAAGACCAATGGGTTTCTCTCTCTCTCTCCATATAGATATATATATGGAGGTTATGAGGAATGGCCTACAGCTTACACAGTTATGGAGGCTGAAAAGTCCTACAACCTTGCAGTTGGTGAGCTGGAGACCTAGAAGAGCTGATGATATGTGTAGCTCCCATTTTTGTCCAAATGACTGAGAAGCAGGAGAGTGAATAGGGTACATTTCAGTTTGTGTCCCAGTCTGAAGCCAGAAGAAATATCCCAGCTCAAAGACAGTCAGAAAAATAAGCAAATTCTTCTTTACCGAGCCTTTTGTTCTGTGTTTTATATAAGGCCCAACCACATTAGGGAAGGCAATCTGCTTTGTTCAGTTTACACATTCAAATTTAAATCTCATCCAGAAACACCCTCACAAATAAACCCAGAATAATATTTAAACAAACATCTGTGTACTATGTGACCTAGTGAAGCTGGCACCTATAATTAATCATCACGTCTACTAATTAGGATTATTTTATGAGGCTCAAATAAAAATTTTTAAAAATATATTAGTAAGGTATCACTTGAGTGTTACTATATTTTTAGATATTTAAAATATCTGTATCTGTGTATGTTTATACACACAGACCTAAACTTACATAGTTAATACATATTTTAAAACCTACAATAATTAATTTAGATAAAAGCCCCTGGGAAAGGGGAATAGGAAAGGCCATAAAATGTTGCCCATTCATTTCTCTATAGCTGTGCTGTCCAAAATTGTATCTATTAGTCAAATGTGAATATTGAGCATTTGAAATGTGTTTAGAATGACTAAGAATATAAATTTTAGTTTAATTAATATAAATTTTAAAACAATAGGTAATTCAGTTACTGAAAACTTAAGCATGTTTGGAATAACTTGAATAGATGAATCTAGTTTTTCAACATAAACGAAATAAAATCTAAATTTAGATCAATATTTCAGATAAAAATTTAGTATCCAAATTAAGAAGTACTATAAGCATAAAATATTCACCTGGGTTTTAAAACTTGATGTGAAAAATAGAATGTAAAATATCTCATTAATAATTCTGCCATTGATTACAAGACAAAGTAATATTTTTGATATATGGGTTAATAAAATATATCATTAAAGTTAATTTCGGCAGGGCGCGGCGGCTCACGCCGGTAATCCCAGCACTTTCGGAGGCCGAGGCGGGCAGATCACGAGGTCAGGAGATTGAGACCATCCTGGCTAACACGGTGAAACCCCATCTCTACTTAAAAAACACAAAAAATTACCCAGGCATCGCGGCGGGCGCCTGTAGTCCCAGCTACTCCGAAGCTGAGGCAGGAGAATGGCGTGAACCCGGGAAGCGGAGCCTGCAGTGAGCCAAGATCACACCACTGCACTCCAGCCTGGGCGACAGAGCGAGACTCCGTCTCGAAAAAGAAAAAGTTAATTTCACCTGTTTCTTTTTACTTTTTTAATGTGGTTACTAAAACAATTCAAATTATATATATGACTTGCGTTTTATTTCTGTTGGACAGAGCTGCTATAGGTTAATGATAACTTCAAGTTAGAATGAACATCGAATTCAGGCTTTAAGTTCAGAAAACAATAGTATGGAGCCTAAGGGTGTGTATAAAATAATAAAGGGCAAAATATTGGTTTTCGTGCATCTTATTTCAAAGCCTATACAGATTTGCAATAATTTCTTGGTATCACAAACATTTATAACACAATTTAGGTGATGTAGAATGCTCTAATGTATTGATCTTAGAGTCACAACTAAAGTAAAAAATGAAATGGATTAGAATTCTTCCAATCCCCACAGAATAACACATGTAGGTCACAATTTGTAATATTGGAAAATTATTTTTAACAGCATAATGGTTTATTTTGTTATCTATTTCAAATATATGTATGTTAAGCATCATCTAAAGTTAAAATTGATTATTTGAATGACATTTTGCAATATAGCTATTTCATGTACCTAGTTAACAAATAGTTATTTACAGGCATCCTTTGGCACTGGGGTATAATGGTAAGTAAAAAAGATTAAAGTTCATATCCTAATGGAACTTATAGGGACCAATAATAGTTAAATTAAAAATAATTAATATTATATGATAAATACAAATAAAATAAAATAAGTCCTTTAAAGTGAAGACGTAATGGAATTCAGAACAATTTTCATTAAATACTTGGGAGTGGAAACCTCTTTGGACGGTGCTGAGGAGAGAATAAGAGGTGACAAATTAGAGTCATTATATCTGGGCAGCTCTCTGAAAGTTTGACAACAAATGAGATCCAAGAAAAGATAAGACATCTAAGGGATAATTGGAAGTAAATGTGGGATTTTTAAAAGATGATGCTTTTTAGAGGTCTTTGAAAGTTTTGGTAACTGTCAAGTAGGAAGAAAGGATACAATGATGCAGGAAAGTGAGAGGATAACCAAAGCAGCAGTTTGTGAAAAACTAGAGCGCAAGGCTTCTAAGTACAGAAGGGAAACGATCTTCTATAGCAAGAGAGATACCTCATGCATTTCAATAGGAAGGAAGGAGAATAGCAGAAAGAGAAAGGAATTTCTCTCCAGTGAATAAGATGTATGAATATAATGCAAGATAATCTACTAAGGTCTTGAACAACTGAGCAGAAGGCATGCAATTGTTACCTGATGGCATGAAAAAATTGGCCCACTAGAGACAGTTCCTGGGCATGACTTAATACAAATTTGAGGGTTTATGTTAAAAAAAAAAAAAAAAAAAAAGGTTGTAAAAAAGTCTGTTTGGTTGTGTAATTATTTACATCAAATTTGATGGCTCTGGTTCTGATGTGGAGAAAATAAGTGAAGTATTCATTCATAATTGGGATTTTGCCAATGAAGAACTCAATGGCCAAGGAAATGATTAAAGTGAAGGAAAATATGAACTTGGCTGGAAAAAAATATAAATGGAGCCAAGGGTGAGGAATGACGTGGGGAAAGAAGATGTACTGAAGAGTCAAGTAATTCTGTCAATGGAGGTACATGAGCAATTTAATCCAAAGTATGGAAATGATGGTTGCAAAGTGAGATTATGTACAATAAAGAATGCAAAGTTGTCCAAATTGCCTAATATATCAAATTTAGATCATAGCCATGGGATTGTTTGCCTAAAATTGACTGTTTTGGTGAAGATTACAAGAAGATTCTGATACGTAGGCTTTTTGATGCTTTATTTGTGAAGATATTTGTGTCCCTAAGAATAATCAAAGAAGTTTCAAGAAAAGAAGATGGGTGCAAGAAACTAAAGTCTATAGTGAATGAAGCGGAGCAATTAATATATTAGTAAATAACAACAATTAGGAGAGGACAGGACGGAATCATATCTTTATGGATTAATTATCAAGAAACTTTTTTTTTTGTAAGAAGAAAGAAAATAATGATCTATTAGCAAAATAGACATACAGACCTTACTTCATGACCCTGACAATCTAGTAGAGTGAAAAAAAAAAAAAAGTCTCTCCAAGAGGAATGCTAGGATACCCATAGGGCAAAGAGGTTTTAAGAGATTGTCCTAGGAAAGTGCTGAGGACAAAGGAATACACTGAACATAAACCAGAAGTTTCAGAGCATGTATTGAAAGGTTATGTATAAAATAAAATGCAGCACTTCACGGTGTAGACTGGGGGATGAATAGAGAAGTTTAGGATTGTGAGTCTGGATAGAACTAATTCTTTATTCTCTGAGATAAGGACATGAAATCATAACCAGAACTCAGACCCCAAATACTGCCTTTGGTGTCACAGCAGCTCAAGAGTTGGATGCTTCTTTAGGTCATGAACCTTATGAATGTGATTATAAAACAGCAGCTTTTTGGGGTGTTTTGTATAATTTTCTTAATTATTTCAATTCAAGCTATGATAAATTTTGTGTATTTATTCAATATGTGTAAATCATACATATACTGAGTATACATCTATGTTTCTTTGCCTGTTGATTTAATACTATATTAAAAATGTATGTAAATGCCTAAAATATTCTGAGTATGTTTTTTATAAGGCAATAGTTTTTTTCCATATTTACTTTCATGAGCATGTCATACAAAACCAAATAAATTAAAAAATCTTTACAGTCCATCTTCTGATTCAGCAAACATTTAAAGGTTTGACATAATCTCGGCTTTCAAACTAATTTCTAATGTATATGGGACCCAAATTTCTGGAATATTATCTGTACCATTCTAATTTATGTTTTCTTAGCAACCTACTATTTGAAGATAGCTGTAATGCCAATAGGAAGTATTTCATAAGCTTTTCCCCAAAATTTCATGTTTTACATTCATAAGTAATGCACTGACAAATTTTGAATGATACTTAAAATTCAGTTTCAATGTAAGATGTATATTTAATTTATTTTTATTTTTTATTGTAAGTAGCTTAGTTGTAAAAAGATGACAGGCTCACTTTTAGTCTCCCCATACTAATTTATTTGAAATTGATTCTGTTATTTAGCAGCAACAAATTAGTATTTTCTAAAATGTTATTCCACTGACAACTTGAGGATAGATTTACAGTTATAAAAGTTGTCCTTATACAAGAAATAGTTTTGATCACGAGCTACTGTCTCTGAGTAACTTTTTCTGGAATGTTTGATAAACTGCTTTTATTTTGTTTACATTCCTTAGTGTTAAAAACCATTTGGTTCTAATAGGAACAATTTATTCTTTAAGACAAATAAAGCTTTCAGAACATAACTATGCATATAGTTTTTAAACCGCATTTATATTTAAAATGTAATATCTTTACATTTTAGTTTTTTATATTTAGGAATTCTTCAAAACTTTGAAACATCACCTTTTATTTACCCAATCTTATTTTAAATTAGTTTTAAAAATCTACCTTCCATTGCAGTATCATCCCTTTATAGCACTTCTCAAATATCTTTGAAAATATTAATTGTAATTCTTCTGAAGTTTCTTAATCTTTCCAGAAATAACTGTATTTCTCCCAGGGTGAGTTTCTTCCTTTGCTCATCTTAGTATTTCTTCTTATTGTTGCTGGCTGTTATCATATATCTTGTATGGTAACCCTAGCATTGCAACTCTGAGATCTTTCTTCAAGAGGACCTGCTGCTGAGGGTATATTTGGCTGACTAGATCGAGCTGCTGTACCTTTGGGATGCATTACAGAGTTCAGACATAGGCCAGCCCCACTGCTGTTCACATACATTTAAGCATGGCAGAGTAAGCACAACTAGACCAATCCCACCCAATGCAGAACTTCTTTAATGGGCAATCTTGGCTTGGAGAACTCTTCAAGTGTTGGCTGAGTGTCTCAGAGCTGAACTACTATCTCATGCTCTTTCTTCCCAATCTTTCTTTCTTCCTTCTTTCCTTCCAAAAGTTTTCAGATCTGCATTTCAAGCTGAAGGCTCTCTTGCCTTCTCTTGCTTCCCTCAAGTTTGTCCCTCATGGACATTTAACCCAATACAGTCCTTACACCTCTATTCCTATCTTTGTGTCTGCTTCTTAGAGTACTTTGACTGACACATCTATTCATTCTTGATTTTCTATAGACTAGGTATATTACAATAGTTACCTTATATAGGTTACATCAGTTTTCCTTAACATTTCTTTGAAAAGCAGGACAAATTTCAAACTATATCCACGGGTGGTATGTCCTAAATGACAAGATTCATTTTTGGTTTTGTAGAGAGGAGACAAGCAAGGAGGCTACCAAATTTGTTTAGAAAGCCTTTGTCCACCTTCAGCCTGAGGAAGTGAGACCAGTACCTTAATTTGGGGTAGGTAGAGGTGGTTGTGGGGAGGTGGAGGCACTGATCTACATGTTATTGTCCTGTTAGAGTGTTGGCCTTTCCTCACACTCTGATTCTATAAATTTTGCCAGTTCTGGATAGCTCCATTGTGGAAAACTGAAAACTTCTGCACCATGTTCCAGTTTCTCTTGTACATGTGGTATACTAAAGCTCCTCTGGTTCTTGACTGATTTCTACAGCCCTTCCAACCTTGCCGGCCTTGCCTGCTTTTGTACAGAACTGCTGTGGTAGCCTCTTTTCTACAGTCTGCAAGCAGTTACTCACAAGACTAATTTGAGCGGATCTTGCATCAGTTTCCTGACATATCTAAGATTATGTTCCAGGGCTTCTGTGACAGGGGATGTGGGGGAAGTTCCAATAGGACCTCGAGAAAACCCTGGGAGCTCAATTAGGTAACTTGGAGCCTGCAGTTTCAGTTGGGATCAAATGGAAGAGAAGATTCTATAACAAATCCACTTGTGTTTTTTATAATTAATAAGGTAGAAATATCCACAATACTATGGTAGAACCCATGCTCTTGAAAGTATTAAGATGATCCTTATTATGTATTGTATGGTGGTGGAAATTAAACTCTAGCAATATTAAAGGAAGTACTTCTCTACCTTCATTTTGATAATTTTTTAGAAGAAGAAAGGAGTAATCACTTGTGTTTAGTGTTTCATCTGAGAACAAAAAAAGCAAGTATTTCAAGTTTTATGACAATTAATTCCATTCACTGATTGACTGACTGAAACCGAGTCTCGCTCTATCACATAAGCTGGAGTGCAGAGGTGCAATCTGGGCTCACTGCAACCTCTGCCTCGCAGGTTCAAGCGATTCTTGTGCCTCAGCCTCCCGAGTAGCTGGAATTACAGCTGCCCACCACCATACCTGGCTAATTTTTGTATTTTTAGTAGAAACTGTTTCATCATGTTGGCCAGGCTGGTCTCAAGCCCCTGACCTCAGATAATCTGCCCGCCTTGGCCTCCCAAAGTCCCGGATTACAGGCATGAGCCACCGTACCCGGACTAATTCCTTTTATTTTAAAAATTAAATTTATTAATGGAGTTTAGCTGAGTCATTTATAAAATTAAAAACAATATGTAAAATCAAAAAAAGCATTAAGAAATTACAATAAATACTAAAGCTACACTAAAATATTATCACAATATTATATTCAATTCTTAGGATAATATTAATTTTTATACCAAAATGATTCTTGCCTGGGATAAATTTTAGTTGAGTAACACACAGTATTTTTTAATTCCTCATCTAGTAAAAGTATTTAAAATATGTATCAGGGACTTCAAAAACATATTAAATAAACATATTTTTCTTTCTGTTCTATTTTATGTGCATATCCAACTTTCCATCTCCAATGTTAAGCTGTGAGACTTGTTGCTGCAAGAGTATAGTTGCTTCCTAGGACAATTAGGACAGTGTTCAGCTTTGGGTATCAAAATTGACAGCATACTTTAGTCTATTCAAAATTGACATTCTTGACACTCAGAATTTAGTTGTAGAAAGAAATAATTACCTAAATTACTTTATTTCTACTTTAAGAGCCAGGCATAGAGGCACATACATGGTTTTTAGAAATCCTTATTCTAGAATCAGAGTAATAAAAGCATTTCATCATTTCAGCATCACTCACAGAATCCATATATATACATATATATTTAAAAATTAAAACAAAACTTTTTGACATAACAAGAGTTCACTTTACTAAATGCAAATCACCCTGCTATTTTCTATTTAATAAAAAAAAAAATCAAACAAACAAAGTTTGGTTGCATCCAATTTTTTTTAACCCAATTGCATTGAAAAGCTTCGACTAAATTATAGACTTTACGATTTTACAATTTTCATGGAACAAGAAATTCAGAATTTTTCTTAGAGAAAATTAAAAACCTTCCTGTTTGAGAAGAGTGGCAGAGGAAAGACTGAAAATTCAAAGGGAAGTTCTTTACTCTCTAATGGTAGAACTGTAATAAGTACAAGTAGAACTCATGCTCTTCAAAGTATAGAGATGATCTTTCTTATGTATTATATGGTGGTGGAAATTAAATCCTAGAAATATTAAATGACATCTAAATAGTGGTAGGGCTGGTACCACTTTCTAGAGTTCTTGGGCTAAAAGATTGCTTTTTTTTTTTTTTTTTTTTTTTTTTTTTTTTTTTTTGTGCTGTCACACAAACCTTCTTACAGACTTTATTTTGAAAACTACTCATTTACTTTTTGCCTTTAATATGTTTTCCAAGGTAAATGGCTTATTCTAAGAAATGTGACTTCAAAAGGATTATATGCAAAACATTTGTATCTGGCACACTGTCTACAGAATAAATTCAGTACATTTAAACTTTTTAAGACCTAAGGCAAGAAAAAAAAAAGCTAAGATGAATGACTGATTTAAAATGAGAAAGTTGTACAATGTCAGCCACGAAGATTCTAGTGAGGTCATGACGAAGAAATGGGTGCCGTGTTTAGCTATACTGAAGTGAACAAATTTCATGCCAGCTCCAGATGCTTATAAGTTCCCTTTAAAATGTTGTGGCTAACTGCTCCAAAGAATGTGCAAGTTGATTTAAATAAGTTTCCAGAAACTGAACTGTTTATTTCAGTCTTCTCCAAAAGGCTTTGATATGTAAATCAATTTGGAAACAAAGATATGTTTGCCTCTTAATATTTCTATTTTCTACGTGTGCTAAATGGCAACCTTGGAATAATTTCCTTTGATCTAAGAAAAGAGACTAAGTTAGATTTTGTAAAGGTCAGGGTGAGACGAAGAGATTTAATCCAATCCAACCAAAATGAAATCAATTTACATTATTCTCCACATATGAAATAATGTGAGCTCTGGGAACAAATGTAAGGTGGTTTAAATATCTATCTGACACTGTGGCCTAAGTCAAGACAATAACCATCTTGAAGCTTTGGTTTCATTACTTATGAAATGGGGATAATGGTGCTTATTTTCTGGGTTTTGTAGGAACGAATGGTCCCACCTATAAACACGTAACCCAGTTCTGACTTAGAGCGAGCTCCTAAACCACGGTAGTTACTGACATGCTTACTTTTTCACTCATTATTATTATAAGGGTTGGGGCTGTGGTTCCTGCTAGATGTACTAAGAAGAGTAACAGGTAATCCTTGGAAAGGCCAAAAAAAAGCTTAAAGTACAGTAAAGAAGTAAACGATTTTAATAACTGTGGCTAACTTGAATATATCCAAGAAGGGCTCCTGGTTATTTTCTGAAACAAATAAGAAAAATAAATTGTCAATATTCTTCGACTTTATCCTAGTGTGTCTAATTGAAATCTGGCACCTGATGGGCCATAATACCTTTCCCATCTCTTTCCCCTGAGCAGAGTAACATTTGGCCAGTATACTCTAGAATAATATTATTGCTTTATGTGGCTGATGCGCATTCTGATTGGTCAGTGTCATTGCCATATGAGTTGCTAAATATTTTGAGTATCATCCCTACTTCCATGCCAGTTTATGGGTGTGTTAAGGCAAAAGACACAAGAATTCTCAGATGTTGAAATGGTGCAAATTGTTTTCCTGGGCTGAGTACAGTTTTCTTGCTTTGAACACAAAGGCTAATTTATACCTCTTGGTAACTAAATAAATTGTGGGCATTCTCAGAATTTGACCTTCTGGAAAACGGCATAGATAAATTGTACCAGACTTTATTCATCCAAAGAATAAAAATGTTTTATTCTAACCTGAAGTTTCTGGAAGGTGTCTTAATCAGGTTAATATTGATCTTTACTGGTTTTCCAGATTCTTTCTTGTGAAACACTTGCCATATGACCAACAGCTGTGTTGTTTTAAGCAAACATATTTTCACTGAAAGCATCAGCACTGGCATTTTCAAACAATTACATTAAAACTTTGGCAAACGAGGAGGGAAATACTGTGGATTTTTACAAATAGCATGTTTCACCACTTCCAGTCAGCCTTTCATTTCTATAGATGTCAGTAGCAATTGGCTTTGTGTTCTGATTACTTATTGTTTATCAACAAAACAGTCAATATTACTGATACTTCTTTTCAAGTTGAATTTTTAAAATTTGGATTGAAAAATACATGTCATCTACCCTCTTAATAAATGTTAAGTGTATCATACAGTAATGTTAATTATAAGTACAATGTTGTACATCAGCTCGCTACAACTTTTTCATCTTGTGGGACTGAAACTTTATACTGATTGAATAGCAATTTCTTATGCTTTTCTCTCCCGGTAACCACCATTCTACTCTTTTCCTTGATGAATTAGACTAACTGCCTCATATAAGTGGAATCATGCAGTATTCTGTGAATGGCTGATTTCACTTAGCATGATGTCCTCAAGGTTCATCCATGTTGTACCATATGATATGATTTTCTTCTTTGTTATGTCTAAATAAGATTCCATTTTATGCATATACTTTCTATGGTCTGAATGTTTGTGTGCCCCCCAAATTCATATGTTGAAATTTTGACTCTAGTGTGATAGTATTAAAAAGTGGGATCTCTGTGAGCTAGTTAGATCAGAAGGTCAGAACTTTCTGGAATTAGTAACCTTATAAAAGAAGCCCCAGGGATTTTTTTTTTTTTTTTTTTTTTTTTTTTGCCTCTTTTATCATGTGAGGATGCAACGAGAAGGCCATCAATGAACTAACAAGGAAATGAAGCTTTACGAGACACCAAATCTTCTGGTGCCTGATTTTGGACTTCCCAACCTCCAGAACCATGGGCAATAAGTTTCTGTTACTTACAAGCTACCAAGTTTATGGTATTTTTATAGTAGAATAAATCTACTTGAATAAAACCACATTTTCTTTATTCACTTATCTATTGATGAACATTAAGATGGTTTCCACGTCTTGGTTATTGTGAATAACACTGCAGTGAACATCAAAGTGAAAATATCTCTTTGAGATCCTGATTTTGACTATTTGTGATAAATACACAGATGTGAGACGACTCAATCATGTGGTCATTTTAGTTTGAATTTTGTAAGAAACCTCCATACTATTATCCATAGTGACTGTGCTATTATATATTCCCACCAAAGGGCACAAAGGGTTTTAATTTCCCCACATCCTTGTCAGCACTTGTTATTATCTCTTTGTTTGTTTGGTTGGTTGGTTGGTGTTTCTTTTTGTTTTTGTTGTTGTTTGTTTGTTTTTGATAGTAGTCCTCCTACAAGTGTAAGGTGATATCTCATTGTGGTTTTGACTTGTATTTCTCTGATGATTAGTGATGTTAAGTATTTTTTCACATGCCTGTTGGCCATTTCATTGTCTCCTTTGGGAAAAAAAAAAATGTCTATTCAAGTCTTTCTTAGTATGCTTTTTGTTACTATAAAGGAATTTCTAAACCTGGATAATTTATAAAGAAAAAATGTTTGGTTCATGGTTCTGCTGGCTAGAAGTTTCAAGATTTGGCATCTGGTAGGCTGCTTTCTCTCATGTCAAAAGGCAAAGGAGAACTGGTGTATGTAGATATCACATATTGAGAGAAGAAACGAGGAGGGAGGGTGATAGGATGTTTTCAACAATCAGCTTTTATGGAAACCAGTAGAGCAACAACTCACCCCAGAGAGAGGGCATAAATCTATTAATTAAATATTCACCCCCATGACCCAAACACCTCCCTTCAGACCCCACCTCCAACATTGGGCATCAAATTGCAATCAAATTTCAACATGGGATTTTGTGGGGTCAAACATCCAGTCTTAACAAAGTTCTTGTCTATTTCTCAATGTTTTGTTGTCATTGTTGTTGTTTTGTTTCTGCTACAGATTTGTAGAAGTTCTGTATACTGTTGTCATTGTCAGTTTAGGCTGTTTTAACAAAAGTTCCATAAATAAAAAAGATTTCTTATAATTCTGGACTGGAGGCTGGAAAATTCAAGATCAAGGTCCTGATCTATTTGGTTTCTGGTGAAGGCTGGCCCCCTTCCTGTTTTGCAGACAGACACCCTTTTGCTGCATCTTCACATGGCAGAAAAAAAGAAATCCCTCTCTAATCTCTTCTTATAAAATCACCAGTCCCATTTACAATCATTCCAATCTCATGTCCTGTGGACTTCTCATATGTGACTGTTACCATGATAAGGTCATTTTCTTTTATTCCTAGTTTGTTGAGTGTTTTTATTAGGAAACCATGTGGAATTTTGTAAAATGCTTTTTTAAAAATATATCAAAATAATTGTGTGATTCAATTATGTTATTATGGTATATTGTATTGATTTTTTTCATATGTTAACTTGTTCATGGCGTGTAATCCTTTACATATGTAGCTGAATTGGGTTTGCTACTGTCTTGAAGATTTTTACATCTCTGCTTATCAGAGTTGTTGGCCTGTAAGGTTTTTTCTCTTCATTTATTTGTCTGGCTTTCGTATAAGGCTAGCCTCAGAAAAAACTTGGTTTCTCACTACAATTTTTCTAAGAGATTGAGGATTGGCACTAACTCTTTTTAAATGCTTAGCAGAATTGACCAGTGAAGACATTTGCTCCTGGGCTTTTCTTGGTTGGCATATTTTTATTGCTAATTTAATATTCTTACTTGTAATTGATCTGTTCAGATTTCCTGTTACTTTGTGACTCAGTCTTTGTAGGTTGCATGTTTCTAGAAACTTATCCATTTCTTCTAAGTTATCCAATATTTTGGTATATAGTTGTTCATAGTAGATTTTGATGATTATTTTGATTACTATGGCATCAGTTGTAATAACTCCTTTTTGATTTACAATTTTATTAATGGGTCTTCTCTTTTTTTAGTCTATAAAAGATTTGTCAATTTTGTTGATCTTTTCAAAAAATTAACTAATTTTGAAAACACCATCATTAATTTTTTTCTATCCTTTATTGTGTTTATTTCTGCTCCAATAATTGCCACTTCCTTCCTTCTGCTAAATTTTGGCTTGGTTTGTTCATTTTCTGTGTTCTTACAGCATACAGTAAGGTTTTTATTAGAAATCTTTCTTTCTTATTGATGTAAGCAGTTATTGACATAAATTTGCCGCTCATTACTGCTTTTGCTAAGTCCCATAAGTATTAGTATATTGTGTTTTTGCTTACATTTACCACTAGTTATTTTCTAATTTCACTTTTGTTGTTTTTTTTTAACCAATTGGTTGTTATAAGTTTGTTATTTTTCACATATTGGTGAACTTTTCAATGTTTCTTCTGCTATTAATTTCTAGTTTTAGTTTATTGTGGTCAGAAATAATACTTGATATTATTTCAGTCTTCTTAAATTTATTAAGACTTGCTCTATGGCCTGATGTGTGACATGTGATCTATTCAGGAGATGCTCCATGTGCACTTGAGAAGAATGTATATTCTGCTGCTATTTGGGTGAAATGTTCTGTATATGTCTGTTAGATCTATTTGATCTACAGTGCTGTTCATGTCTTCTGTTCCCTTATTGATCTTCTGTATGCATGTTCTATCCAATATTGAAAGTAGAATATTAAAATCTACTGTTACTGTGTTGCTATCTATTCTTCCTTCTGTTCTGTCAATGTTTGCTTCACATATGTAGGTTCTCTGATATTGAGTGCATATTTATTTATAATTGCTATAGTATTCTGTGAATTGATCTTTTATCAGTATAGAATAACCTTCTTTATCTCTTGTGACAATTTTTGACTTTTCGTCAATTTTATCTGATATAAATATACCACCCCTGTTCTCTTTGGTTTATTATTTGTATTGAATAACTATTTTTTTCTTTCACTTTCACTCTGTGTGTGTTTGTAAACATAAAGTGCATCTTTTTTGCACAGAGTAAACTTAGATTTTGTTATGCGGCATAAAGTTGGATTACATTATTTTACTCATTCATCTGTTCTACGGCATTTGATTCAGGAGTGTAGGTTTTTTTTTTTTTTTTTTTTTTTTTTCTGAGATGGAGTCTCGCTCTGTAGCCCAGGCTGGAGTGCAGCCGTGCGATCTCAGCTCACTGCAAGCTCCGCCTCCCTGGTTCACGCCATTCTCTCACCTCAGCCTCCCGAGTAGCTGGGACTGCAGGTGTCTGCCACCACATCTGGCTAATTTTTTGTATTTTTAGTAGAGATGGGATTTTGCCATGTTGGCCAGGATGGTCTCGATCTCCTGACCTCGTGATCTGCCCGGCTTGGCCTCCTAAAGTGCTGGGATTACAGGCATGAGCCACCTCGCCTGGCCTAGAGTACAGTCTTTTACCTTTACTTTTTTTACGTTTAAATTCCCTTTGTTAGATTATTATAGTATTATGTATTTGCATATACATTCTCCATTACCGGTAAACTTTCTACTTTTATAAACTCTCATGTTGCTGTTCAGTGCCTTTTTATGTCAACTTGAAGGACTCTCTTTAGCACTTCTTGTAAAACAAATCTAGTTTTGATGGAATCCCTCAGCTTTTGTTTAACTGGAAAAGCTTTTATCTCTTCTTTATTTTTGAAGTACAATTTTGCTGGATATAGTATTTTTCATTGGTAGTTTTTTTTTTTTTTTTCCTTTCAGCACTTTAAATTTATCATCCCACTCCTTTCTGTCCTACAAAGCTTCTGCTTAGAAATGCATTGATAGTCTCAGGGAGGTTTCCTCGAATGTGACAAGTCCCTTTTATTTTTCTGCTTGCAAAATTCTCTTTGTCTTTGACATTCGATAATTTGATAATAATGCATCTTGTCATGGAATTCATTGAGTTTCTCTTATTTGGGATGTATTAGGCTTCTTGAATCAGCAAAATCAATCTGGATGACTCCTTCCTTCCCTGGATTTGGCATGTTTTTATATCATTATTTCTTTATATAGGTGTCTCTCTCCTTTCTTTCTGAGTCTTCTACTTCTGAGATATCCATAATACATATGTTGGTCCACTAGATGTTGTTGCCTAATTCCCTTAAGTTTTCCTCATTCTTTTTCTTATGTTTTTATTGCAGTAAAGACATCAACATAAAATTTACCATCTTTACAATTTTTAAGCGTATACAGTATTGTGGTATATCATACCTTCATGATGTGCAACAAACCACACTGTTTTTCACAGTGAATGTACAACTTTACATTCCAACCAATAGTGTACAAGAATTCCAAATTTTCCACATTTTTGTCAACCCTTGTTAGTTTCTAGTTTTCTTGATAGTAGCTATTCTAATATGTGTAAAGTGATATGTTATTGTAATTTTGCTTTTCTTCAATGATTAGTAATTTTAAACATCTTTACATGTGCTTATTAACTAACTGTATTGCTTCTTTTATAAAATATATATTCAAATCCTTTGCTCATTTTTAAATCAGTTATTTGTTGTTGAGTTTTAGTAGTTTTCTATATGTTCTAGATATTAATACTTATATGATCATATAATTTGCTAATATTTTCTCCCATTCTGTGGGTTGTTTTTTTACTATATGGACAGTGTCTTTTGATTCACTTAAATCTTTTCTTCATGATTCAGTTTGTCTATTTTTTTCCTTTGTTGCCTGTACCTTTGGTGTCATATGCAAGAAATCACTGCAAAATCTAATGTCATAAAATGTTTGTCCCATATTTTCTTCTAAGAGTTTTATAATTTTAAGTCTTGCATTTAGGTCTTTGATCCATTTTCAGTTTTTGTATAGCGTATTAGGTAAGGGCCCAACTTTATTCTTTGGCATATGAATATTTAGTTTTCCTACCACTATTTGTTGAAGCAACTATCTTTTTTCCATTGAATGATTTTGGCACCCTTGTCAAAAATTGTTTGATCCTGTCTATGAGAGTTAATTTCCAGGCTGTCTATTCTATTCTGTTGGACTATTATCTGTATTTATGCTATTACCATATTATTTTGATTACTTTGCCTTTTTATGTGTTTTAAAATTTTTAAAAATTGAGTTCTTCAGCTTTGTTTCCTTTTTTTTTAAAAAAAAACTTGTTTAGGCTATTTAGGTTCTCTTGAGATTTTGTATGAATAGTAGAATGTGTGTTTCTATTTCTGCAAAGAATGTCATTGGAGTTTTCATGGGAGTTGCTTTGAATCTGTAGATCATTTGGATAGTGCTGACATTTTAATAATATTAAATCTTCTAGTCTACAAACATGGGATGTGTTTCCATTTGTTTATGGATTCTTTAACTTTCTCAAGCAGTGTTTTATAGATACCATGGTACAAGTGTTTCCCTCTTTTGGTTAAGGCAATTACTAAGTATCATATCATTTTTGATGCTATTGCAATTGTAATTATTTGCAAACTTTTCTTTTCAGATTACTCATTGTTATATATATGCAACTGATTTTTGCACATTGACTTTGTATCCTTCAGCTTTGCTGAATTTATTTATCAATTCTAGTAATTTTGTTGAATCTGTATAGTTTTCTACATGTAAAATCATATTATTTACAGAGATAATTTTACTTTTTACTTTTCAATTTGGATGCTTTTTATTTACTTTTTATTGCCTAATTGCCCTGACTGGAATTTCCAGTACTATTTTGAATAGAAGTGACAAAAATGAACATCTTCGCCTTGTTCATTATCTTAGAAGAAAGGCTTTCTTTCTTTAACCAGTAGGAATGATGTGTTCTGTGGGTTTTGTATATATGACCTTTATTATGTTGATGATGTTTTATTCAATTCCTAGTTTGTTGACTCTTCTTATCATAAAAGGTTGTGCAATTTTGTGAAAATACTTTTCTGTCTCAATTGAGATGATCTCGTGTTAATTTTTGCCCTTCTGTTAATGGAGTGCACTACATTGATTCATCTTTATACGTTGAACTGACCCCACCCTTATATTCCAAGAATAAATTTCACATGGTCGTGGTTTATATTATTTTTTAAATGATGTCAAACTCGATTTGCTAGTTTTCTTTGAGGATTTTTTGATCAACTTTCATAAATGATATTTGACTTTTTAAAATGGTTCTTTGTCCAGGGAACTACTGGCCTCATTCAGTAAGTTAGAAAGTATTCCCTATTATTCAATTTGTAAAAATAGTTTAAGAAGAATTGGTGTAAGTTCCTCATAAGTATGGTATAATTCGCCCACAAGCCTAGCAGATATAGGGCTTTTCTCTGTTGATATGTATTTTATTACTGATTCATCTCCTTGCTATTTATAGGTCTATTAAGATTTTCTATGTCTTTGTGACTTATTCTGGGCACGTTTTGTGTTTCAAGAATGTGTTCATTTCTTCTAACTTACTCAACTTGTTGGCATGCAATTGTTCTTAGTATTCTAATTGTTTTAATTTCTATAGAAGAAGAAATAATATTCCCAAATACATTTCTGATTTTAATCATTTGATTAATATCCCGTTTTCATAGTCCATCTTGCTAAAAGTGTCAATTTAGTTCATCTTTTAAAATAAACAACTGTTAATCTTATTGATTTTCTCTATTCTTTCTATATCCATTTTTCTAGGGGTCCTCAACCCTCAGGCCATGGACTGATACCAGTTCGTGGCCTGCTGGGAACTGGGCCGCACAACAAGAGATGGGCAGTGAATGAGCAACTGAGCATTGCCACCTGAGCTCTGCCTCCTGTCAGATCAGTGGTGACATTAGATTCTCATAGTAGTGCAAACCCTATCGTGAACTGCATATGCAAGGGATCCAGGTTGCACCTTCCTTATGAAACTCTAATGCCTGATGATGTGAGGTGGAACAGTTTCGTCCCAAAACCATTCCCCCCATCCCCATCTGTGAAAATATTGTCTTCTTCAAGACTGGTCCCTGGTGCCAAAAAGGTTGGGGACCACTGTTCTATTCCATTTACTTCTGTTTTTTATCTTTATTATATCATTTTTTCTGGATTTTGTTTTTCATTCCTTTTCTAGTTAAGTTGCAAAATTAGGTTGTTGATTTGAGACTACAGGCTACACCTGTGGTCCTGTCTCCTCGGGAGGCTGAGGTGGGAGGATTGCTGGAGCCCAGGAGGCTGAGGTTGCAGTGAGCCACGATCATACCATTGCCATCTAGTTTGTGCGATAGAGTGAGATCCTGTCTCAAAAGAAATGAAGACTAAATTAGAAAGAACTCAAGAATTAGTGTGTCTTAATAAATTAAAACATCATACATGTAATCCCACCAATTTGGGAGGCCAAGGCAAGAGGATCACTTGAGGCCAGGAGTTCAAGATCAGCCAGGGCAACATAGCAAAACCTTATGGCTACAGAAAATGTTTTTCAATGTAAGCATTTATAGCTATCACTTTGTGTCTAAACACTGCTTTTACTGTGTCCCATAAGTTTTGATAGGTTGTGTTTTGGTTTCCTTTCTCTCTAAACATTTTCTAATTTATCTTGTGAATTCTTCTGTAATTAATTGGTTAAGAGTATATTAATTTTTGGCCAGGTGCGGTGGCTCACGCCTGTAATCCCAGAACTTTGGGAGGCTGAGGCTGGCGGATCACAAGGTCAGGAGATCTAGACCAAGGTGAAACCCCGTCTCTACTAAAAATACAAAAAATTAGCCAGGCGCGGTGGCGGGTGCTTGTAGTCCCAGCTACTCGGGAGGCTGAGGCAGAAGAATGGCGTGAACCCGGGAGGCGGAGCTTGCAGTGAGCCTAGATGGCCCCACTGCACTCCAGCCTGGGTGACAGAGCGAGACTCCATCTCAAAAAAAAAAAAAAAAAAAGAGTTATTAATTTTTACGATTTTTTTTTCAGTTTTACTTCTGTTATTGATTTCTAACTTTATCCTGTTGTGGTCAGATAAGAGATTTTGTATAAAATCTATCTTTTCATGTGTATTAAACTCAATTTGTGGCCTAGAATCTGACTGTTCTTTGAAAATATTCCATGTGCACTTGAGAAGAATGTTTGTGCTGCTGTTGTTGGGTAGAGTGTTCTGTATATACCTGTTAGATATATTGGCTTAATGTGTTGGTTATGCCCTCTTTTTCCTTGTTTATCTCCTGTCTCGTTGTCCAATTCATTATCAGTAATGGGGTACTGACATCTCTAACTATTATATAGGACTATTTCTCCCTCCAATTCTGTTAGTTTTTGATTTATATATATACATACATATTATATAAAAATTATGTATTATATAAATACGTATATTTGTGTGCAAATATATATACATGCTTACATCAAAATTATAAATATACATACATATATAGCATTTTTTGAAACAAGGTTTTGCTCCGTTGCCCAGGCTGGGGTGCAGTGGTGTGATCACTGCTCACTGCAACCTCTACGTCCTGGACTCAAGAAGTCTGCCCACCTCAGCCTCCTGAGAAGCTGGAACTACAGGCAAGTGCCACCACACCTGGCTAATTTTTGTATTTTATGTAGAGATGAGATTTTGCTATATTTCTCAGGCTGGTCTTGAACTTCTGTACTCAAGTGATCCACCTGCCTCAGTCTCCCAAAATGCTGGAATTACTGACATGAGCCATCATGCCCAGCCTATATGTTTTAATGGTCTGTCATTTGGTGTGTAAATGTTTACAATTGTTATTATTGTATATTTTTACTGTATTGAACCTTTCATTAATATATAATGCCCTCATTGTTTCTTGGAAACTTATTTCATTTAAAGTGTATTTTGTCTCCTTTCTTTTACTATTTGTATGACATACATTTTTTCATCCTTTCACTTTCAATCTGTTTGTGTACTTCAATCTAAGTTGAGTGTCATATAGATACCACATAAATGGATCATATGCTTTTATCCATTCTGTCAATCTTTGTCTTTTGATTGGAATGCCTAATTTATTCTTATTTAAAGTAATTACTAGGGAGAAGTGACTTAGGTCTGCCATTTTATTATTTTTGTTTTCTACATGCTTTATAGCTTTTTTGTTCCTTATTTCCTGCATTACTGTTTTGTTTTGTGCTCGTCTGATTTCATTTAGTGAAATGTTTAAATTTATCTCTTAATTTATGTCAATACATTTATGTCTATTTTCTATGTAGTTACCATGGGAATTGCATTTAACATCCTCAAGTTGTGACACCCTAATTTACACCAGCATGACTTCAATAATATACAAAGACTGTGCTTTACATTTCCCTTCCTACTGCTTTCAGTTGTTAATGTCACAAAATTACATCTTTATATATCGTGTGCTCCAAAATGTAAACTAATAATTATTTTAAATGCATTGGTTTCTTCAATTGTGTAGACAATAAAAATGTGAAGTTATAAACCAGTTCAGTAATACTACCTGTTTAGACAAATCAGGTAAAAGAAAAGTAAAGGTACCAACTATTCTTACAATGTTATTAGATTTTATAATTGCCCATGCATTTACCTTTATTAAGATACTTATTTCTTCAAATGGCTTTAAGTTACTGTTTAGTGTTCTTTCAATTTATCTTGCAGGATTCCCTTAAGCATTTCTTGCAAAACAGGTCTGGTGGTAACAGATTTCCATGAGCTTTTGTGTACCTTATGATATCTTAATTTCCCCTAAAAAATTCACCCAAAAATTATTATCTCAATTATTTTTTCAGCTAATTTATATATGTCTTTTGCTTTAGAATTGGTTTCTGTGGATTTATTGGGTTTCTATTATTGGGTTACCCCTTGTTTCTTCGTGTTCTTTATAACTTTGTGTTGATATTCATATATGAGAAAACATAGACAACAATTTCTGTCTTTTCAAACTGGATTTACACAAGGAAGGGCTTCCAGCATGGCTAGAAATGTTTGGGTCCTCTCAAACCTTTTCTGTGTGTCCTTTCTGGCTTTGTGGGGAAAAAAAATACATATCTCTATATAAAATATATATTTTATATATTTTACATATAATATATATTATATGTAGTATATATTTTATATAGAGAGACAAAACCATAAATATATATATTCCCACAAACCCATAAATATATATATATATTCCTAATAAATATGTATTCCTAATTAAAAGGGTTTGCAAGTATGTTTTTTCAGGAGTGTGTAATCTCTTGTTCCCTCTGGTGTCTGTCTGCTGAATCTCGGGTCCTTTTAAGAAGCAGCAGCAGTGACTGGCACCTGTAATCCCAACACTTTGGGAGACTGAGGTGGGCGGATCACGAGGTCGGGTTTGAGACCAGCCTGGCCAACATGGTGAAACCCTGTCTCTACTAAAAATACAAAAATTAGCCGGGCATGGTGGCAGGCACCTGTAATCCCAGCTACTTGGGAGGCTGAGGCAGGAGAATTGCTTGAATCCCGGAGGTGGAGTTTACAGTGAGCCAAGATCGCATCACTGCACTCCAGCTCTGGCAGACTGAGCAAGACTCCATCTCGCAGAAAAAAAAAAAAAAAAAAAAAAAAAAAAGGAAGTGGCAGCACATTACCCAGGTCTGTTTTTGTTCTCAGCATCCTCCAGGCATCCTAGAATATGTCAGGTCACGTCAGTTATACAAGACAGTAGAGACAGAAGCCAATCTCATGGGCAACGTCCCACCAAAATCAGAATATTGAACGTATGGTTCAGTCATCTCCTTCTCTTCCCAGGGAAAAGCCAGAAACTGTGTTTCTTCCTGTTTAGGTGGTGATCTGCAAGGAAAGAACTATAGTGAAAGTGTGCCATGTATTTTTCCACTGGCTTTGATGCAGCTATTTTTGTGCTCATTTGAGATGCAAGAGCCTCTTAACTGATTTCTGGATTTCTCACAAAGGGAATTGTTCCACGTATTATTGTTGATTTTGTCTTTTCATAGGAGAAACAAGGTTCTGGGGCTTTCTTTTCCTGCCATCTTGCTGACATCACCCTGATACCTGATATCTTTGATATGTAGTCCCAATTGTAACTGATGTGTTGACTAATAATAGCCAACTCTTCAGAGAAAAAAGTGTCTAAGATACCTAAATGGTCCATGGGATACCATGTATTCAACAATAATATACAGTCAGTTCTGCTGTTATGTTATACATGTATTCCGAGTGATCACTGTGCTGCACAAAATTGCACAATGATATCCACAAGTCTAATGAAAAAAAAATGAGTGGGGCACAGCACTCAAAAACATCATCAGTGACCAGTTAAAAAATAGAAGTTTAATAAAAACGATAGTGTGCACAAGTGAAATAATTAAGAAATACATGATTAGTATAATAAATATAGCATTTTACCTTGAGAAAGACCTGAAGTTTGCTTAGAGAAGTGGATGTGGAAAGAGTTACTTTTCATTGGCTAGTATGAACTGGTAGAAAGAGTGTTATCTAAAATCAAATGGAAATTTGTAACACCAGATGTGGATCAGTTTGGCTCATAACACATGGAGTGGAGTGAGGTAGCTGTTAGATGTTAGACTTGTGTGTATTTTGTGTTTTTTTATGAAGCTGGGCTAAACTGAGTGCAGTTTTCTGTGTTCACCTAGTTTTTATCATGGTGGAATTGCACACAACTAATGTGAAATTTTTGTTATGCTCAGGTTGTTCCCTAATACGTCAAACGTGTCAGAACAGAATCTCTTTTCAAAACAAGCATTAAGGTAAAACTACTGTATAGTACTTTCATGAATTAGATTTTTGAAACGTGAGTGGTTTAAATGTTTCATCACTGAATCACATTTCTGGTGTTCTGAGGAAGTCCCTGAACTGCCCTCGTAGAACATTCATTAAACCCCCAGGTTTTGATGCAGATGGATTTAAATTTGAATCCTAAATTTACCTGTTTGATTTTCAGTAAACATCCTTTCCCTCCTTAAGTTATATTTTCTAATCTGTGAAATAAAGTTTAAAATTCTATCTCATAGGTTAATAGGATGATTAGAAGATAAAATGTATGCAAATTCCTCAGAGAATGACTTTCACATGTAAAGTACTCAATAATGATAGTTGCTCTAAATTCTTTTATTCATAAAATATCCTGTTGTGCTATACATACACTAAGTTCATTTCCATTTGAACTATTATTATTTGAATATAAATCTCAGTGAATTTTTTAATGAATTATTTTAAAGCTCATATTTGTATTTTTTTTTTGTTTTGTTTTTTAGAATTAAGCTTGCCTGATTTCAGAATATATGTAATATTTTGGTTTACCATATGTAAATGGATATACATGGCTTTTTAATTTTTTTTTTTTTTTTTGCTGGAAATTTGCAGTTATTGGTGGGTGGTTATCATAACATCAAATTTCTAAACTTTCTGTCTTTCATGTTATGGAGAGGAGTGAAAAAGCTTTATTCCCAGAAGTGACTATAAAGTTAATTCTGAGTGTGCAACTTGAGGATCGTTTAATTTATTTTTGATGTTTGCTGATTTCCATGTGTCTGCTGATGATCTCAGAAAACAGGGGGATCACACCTTTAGAATGTGACATTTATGGGGAGACATTTATGTCTAATAGGTAGACAAGAAGGTTTAAAATATAGTTTCCTTTCTTTTTTTTTCTCCAAGAGGCCACGTTCTTTTGAGAATTGCTCTGGTATGACAGAACATATGATACCTGCTGTAAGTAAAGAGTTAAACTTCTGACAAGTTTACATAATTGTTAAATTATTATCATATATATATTTTCTTCCTTCCTTCCTTTCTTTCTTCTTTTCTTCCTTTCTTCCTTCATGAATTTTTGTTCTAGTCAAGTAACCTGCTAAGAGGTGGCAATGCCAAGGTGAAAACTTAGTCTCTGAACATGAGTCTTATTGTCTTATATAAGACACAAATATGTCAATAATTCCTTATAATTGTGTTTAGTAGAATAATACAACACAAAAGAGAGAATAAGTAACCTGGTTAGAACAGTTAAAAAAGGTTCCATTACTAGATATGTTTTCAAAGTTCATACAAAAGACAGCGGAGCAAAAAATAATTACAGATTGAGGGGCGGTAATGCATATTGTGCTGGATGAAGGAACAGTCAGTTTCCTATTGCTGGAGGGCCTTAGTGGTGAGTAATGGGATGAGGCTGGAGGGGGTGCAGAGCTGTCTCTTGAAGGACTTCAGCAGAAGAGTTGGTGATGGCGCATCATGCTTTTAACATTGCAGTTTATTCCCAGTAGATTAGCATACTGCAGTTTGGAAATTACGTTTGTACTTTGCAGAATTGTGTGGCAATGAACTGTTAGGAATATTTTGGGTTTATTTCTTTGGAATAAAACAGTGAAAACTAAGTTCTGAAAATGGGAGGAATCATAGGTTATTCAGTGGTTGGAATACTAAAAAAAAAAAAAGCGTGTTACCCTTGGAGAAAGCTGGGCCCATTGATAATATGATGCATCACAAAGGAATTTCTGAAGGACCATAAAAAGAAGTGAAACTGAGTACCAAATTCAAGACCCATTTGTATTAGCCACTTTGTTCTACCAAACAAATCAGAATTTCCTAAGCCACAAACTTGGATAAGTTTAGCATGCTTAAGATTGTCTGATACCCACACACTTTATTCTTTCTGTTCATAGCCATTGTTAGATTAGATTGGTCCCTTAATTCATCTTGGTTTCCAACATGTCTGCCTCTTCCTCTCATTTTTTCCCTAAGCCCTTCTTCTCTGTCTGTATTTAAATATTTAGAGACTCATTGATATAACCAAATAATAACAATAATCATTGATAATAAACCTTTACATGACCTTGCTGCTTACTTCATCTACCATGGAATTTCTGTCCTTTATTCTCTGCCATTCTTTTTCCCATGATTAATCTACACTCATTGCATCTAACTCCTATCCACCCAGGGCCTCTTTTAAACTGCTATCTACAGCCCAGGCCCATCATTCTTCTGAAACAGATCCTTCAGAGACCTCAAATGGCTTTCTTCGTGCTAATTCCAGAGACCTTTCTCCCCCTTCATTTTGTTAATCTCCAATGTATTTCACATCACTTAAGTATACTTCTTCCTTGACATCTCTAACACTACTGTATACTGGATTTAATTCTTCCCCTCTGACCATTGTCTTGGTTTAAACATGCTTCCTTCTAAACAATCCCTGCTTTATATATCCAAATCCATCCATTTCATATGTCCAAGTATTTTCCATATATAATTGTCCCTCCTTATTAATGGGTTCAGCATCCACAGATTCAGCCAACTGCAGATCAAATACAGTCAGAAAAACATAAATGGCTTTATCTGTACTGAACATGTACATACTTTTTTCTTTTTTCCTTGTAATAATTCCTTAAATAATGTAGTATCACAACTATTTGCAAAGGATTTACATTTCATTAGGTATTATATGTAATCTAGAGAAGATTTAAAGTTGTACAGAAGGATGAGGATGTTCGTAGGTTAAATGCAAATGCTATGCTATTTCATATGAGCAACTTGAGCATCTTCCAGTTTTGGTATTCCTGGGGGCCTTGAACAAATTTTGCCTAGATACCAAGGAACAACTGTAATGTTAAATCCCAAAACTAGGATTATTAGATGAAAAATTGGTATTGCAGGATGATCCAGTATATTATTTGGGGGGAAGATCTTTTTAAATGGATACGTTTTAGTGAAGCATTTGTATGTTTAAATGAAGAGTAATAGTTTATCTTCTCATAAATATCATACATATAAAATTCTATATAGGACTGTTATAGGTATTACATTATGAGTTAACGTTTGCAAAATGATAAAACCAATGCTTGATATGCAATTGGTTCATACATTTTCAAGTGTTACTGAGTTTTGTTAATTAAGTATATATATGAAACTTGGAATGATTAAAAGATCTAGTCCTCCTCAAATTTTAATTAAAATTTTTTTTTTCTCACTTGTGGTGAAGTAGTATTGGAAAATTTCCCAAATATTTTCTTTGTAATATTACATAACATTTCTAAATTTGGTTGCATTTTTTTGGTTTGCAAGTTTTGCTGCTAACCAATATAGCACTGGCTTCTTCCTAGTCTAAATAAAGGGGATAGGCAGTTACTTCACTAGGTGCTTTCTGAACCTAACACATGTTGCTATCTTTTTCTATGATAAACTAGTTTTTCACATTTTGAATCAAATTGTTTTATTATTAATAGTCAATACTTGTTTGCATCTTATTAATCAACCTTTGCAAGTGGTTTGCATCTGGAGTATATGATTCATGGTAATTAAAAGCAGATTGATTTGTTTTTCAGATAATTGACTTAATTTATTTAAATATTGAGCATATTAATGCCAAGGGAAAACTTAAAGTTGTCGGACAGTGCTGTGATTTCAGTATGGTTTGTTTCCTTGGGTACTCATATTCAAATTTAATTTTCATTATGGCAGTGTGGGGAGGTGGGATCCATTGAAAGATGTTTGAGGGGTGTAGCCCTCATGAATAAATTAATGCTGCCACTCAGGGCTGAGTTCTCACTCTTTAGGGAGTGGATTAGTTATCTTGAGAGACAGGTTGTTATAAGGCAAGTTTCCTCCTGGTGTTCACTTTCTCTTTGAGCACATCCACTCATGTTTCTGCTTCTTCACTACGTCCTGATATAGCACAGGTTCCTCACCAGAAGTAAGCAGATGCCAGTGCTATGCTCTTGGACTTTCCAGCCACCAAAATTATGAACCAAATAAACTTTTTTTTCTATATAAGTTTTCCAGCTTCAGACATTCTGTTATAGCAATATAAAACAAACTAAGACAGATAGATGGTGGTATCCTTTTTCTTTAAGGATATTAGAGTAACTGTGGTCAGTGCTCTTTATATACCAAATGCTAAATTGTAGATCCAATTTTTATTTGTTTTTCATAGCAATTTCTGAAATCTTTATTCTTCATCGAATTTTATCTTTTACATCTCATCAGATTGGATTACAGATATACCTTGGAGATATTGTGGATAGTTCCAGACCACTGCAGTAGAGTGAATATTGCAATAAAGTGAGTAACATGAAAATTTTTGGTTTCCCAGTATGTATAAGTATGTACTGTTATGTTCATGTTTATACTATACTGTCATTTATTAAGTGTGCAACAGCATGTCTCAAAAATGTACACATTATAATTTAAAAATATTTTATTGCTAAAATATTCGAATGAAATGAGCAGATGTTGCTGGAAATGGGACTCTGACAGCCTTGCTTGATGCAGGGTTGCCATAAACCTTCAATTTGTGAAAAACATAGTGTCTGTGAAGCATAATCAAGGGAAGCACAGTACAATGAGGTATCCTTGTTTGTCTGTGTGTCATGTTGCCAACACTCTCTTCTTACATTTCCACCCTGGTTAGTTTATGATGCCATTATGGTAAACTCTGAGTATCACTCAAAAAAGGAATTCGGGAGTACTGAAAAAGTAGCTGATTCAATACAGAAAGTATCAGGCTACTGAGGACGCTAAACAACATACACTTCAAAATAAAAATGAAGAAAACCAATGCTTTTTATTTTGTAAAAGAAAACAGGAAGTCCACAATAGTAATAGTCTCATGTTTTAACAATTGCCATTTTGGGGAGAAAAATAACCATTTATTTAGTTTTATGTTGTTCCATAGTATAGAGATGCAAATAATGGAAAGCAAAGTATCCTCAACACACAACTAAAAGAAGAAAGAAATGCACTGCCTGAAGAAAATAGCAAGCTCTATTGGAACTGGAATAACAGTGACGTTGAACAAAGGATTTATGAAGAATTTCAGCGAATAATTTCCATGTTTTGTTCAAAAAGCCTAAGACATGATTACTTTTGAAGTACTGCTTTAAGTGTATCATTATTTTTCTCGTAAGACCTTCAACTTAAGATCTAATTGCTAATACAGTAGGCATCCCAATGATTTAAGATCTCTGAATTATGATCCCAAGATAACATCCAAACCAGGTGTAACAGTCCCTGATATGTTTGAACCTTTAATCTGAATTGCATCTTGTACATATGGTCTCCTCTCTGCTCTGAACAAATCTGTACGTGGAAATCAGTACCTTTCTGTGGTTTTCTTCAAAAATACCATCACACAATTTTTGTGAGTAGCAGACTTCATTGGAGAGATGGAGGCGTTTTACAGCATTTTAAAACTGAATATTGGCATCCCTGTTTTTAAAAGTTTTGAAACTTGCCACTGTCGAATTTTAACGGTCAACTTACACTGTAATCACAAGCTTCCTGCCATGTGGTTCACCGCCTCCCTTTTATTTCTTTCATGGGGCTTATACTGAAACTTGATCAACCTCACTATATTATGCAAAGCGATTTATCTCTCCGATCCTTGTTCAACTCAGGGGTGACTACACACCCAACTCTCATTAATATGTAGTACTGAATATAGGCCTCGTACTCTAGGTCTCACCTTTTCCTAACATAGCCTTTTAAATTTCTCTCCGTCCAATCTCTTCCTTTTTCTAACACTCTATGTCATTGAAAGGAAACTGTGTATTTCATGTGACATTATATAAATGGTGGCAGATATTTCACTTCCTTTTTCTCGGGAAACTACTTATACATCTTAGGTGATTGACCTTTTTGGTATTTCTTAAAATATTTTGTGTATTTGCTTATATACTTGTGTCCGTCCTTGTCTGAAATGAATCAATACTGTATCTCTCCAAACTCTGTTCAACTTCTAAGCTTGACCAAGTTACATGAGGTCATCCAAATCAGTCCAATCCACATTGATTTATCATCTTTTTTCCCTGAAAATTTACAGCCTTATTATCCCATTTTTTTGAAAAGTTTCTTTTTTTCTGGATATTGATACTATGTCCTCAACTAAACTGTGAGCTCTTTCAGGACTGATAATAATTGCTGCGTTCATGTACATACATGTGAATATTCCCAAAATACTGATTTTATTGTTGCAAAGTAAATTTCTGGGACTGCCTAGCTTGAGTTGAGCCAAGTACTCCCTTGCCATTTTCTTTAATTAGGCTTAATTTTCAAAAGGCAGCTGCAAGAGGCATTTAAAATTTTCTAATGAAAATTGAAGTGTAGATTTGTCAAAATGAGAGGTCGTTGATCCTAAGAGAAAAAATACTTTCATTTCGGTTCTATCTGAAACTGCTAATCTTTGGCAGTTGGAAGATTAGTCTTTCTGATATTACATTTTTCATTTCCACTGAACAGAAATGATATATGAACAAATTTTAACAGCACACTTTTCTTCTTTGTCTTATATACGGAGGCATCAGCACGATTCATAAGAATGAAGTATTGGACTGTATGCCACCATTAATGCTTTTCTTTCTCATACCCATGAAGTTCAGAATGTTTTGATTCAATTAACTCTACAAGCCCAAGATTCAAACGTTTTTTTCCTCCTGAATCACATTTTAATAATTACATTCTCATTTCTTTATAAAGTGTTAACCCAGTGACTACTAGTACTGGGAAAGTAACAGTATTTGAGTGGGATTCAAGCTTTGACCTGGATTAGATGATCAATTTATGGAAAAGAAAGTCCACCTATAGGTGAGATAAAAGCGCAAACAGAACATAGAAAATACAGACATTGTGAAAAAGTGGATAAGAAAAATAACCCACCTTTGCAAATAATTAGACACACGACCTTGGAGCTACGTTATCTTCTTTCACAAAATGGAAAAATTATATATGCTATACCTTCCAGGGTACGAATTTGAAAGTAATACCTGCATAACTTTTATTATAATAGCTGGTACAAGAGAAATTCCCCCATTTTGATAATTCTTCCGTGCCTCTTTAATTGTTTAAAAAATTATCTCATGCTCTTAAGTATTATAATTTAATTACTGTTAATATTTCAGTTGTACTGAGAATTTAGAATCTACTAGAATTGTGGTAAACTGAGCTAACAATCTTCCTTAGATTGGTAAAGCAATGACTTTGTCTCTTCTATGATACTGTTTTCATAAGTTCATATTAAAATATGCATAAAACTACTGCGTCCTAGGAGAGAAGAATAATCCCAAAAGACTTTCTAAGGAAGCTGAGCTTTTAAACAATATTCTTGGAAACTATAAAACCAATGAGATTTAAGATCTCCCTAATTACTTTGTTTCTTAATGTGTTGTAGGTCTCAGATGAATGTGAACTGTAAGCATATGACCCTGTAAATGTAAGCTCTTTCCTGGAAAACCAAGACAAGTTAACTGTTCATGCTAATTCATTTTTCTGTATACATCCATTTAGACATGGTTTAAACTTTGGCTACAAGATACAGCTTTGGTGTTATACAACCTCAGTTTATTTAAGAAAAAATATTTTAAAATTATCGTATTGTGTTATTTTGACTGAGAGAATCAGGTTAAATATTTATCATAGTACAATTAAGAGAGTGAAAATTTATATGAATTCCACTCTTTGGAACTTTTCACACTAAAGTAGGGAAGAATAAAAGGACTGGAGAATTACTTCTCAGCAAAATTATTCTCTAGATAACATCTTTTGTATTGCCTTTAGACAAAACATTTGAATTAGAGAAATTTCAGAATTATTAGCATTGATAAAATATGGAGCACCCCAAATTAGATGATCTTAAGGCTGAAGTTTTTCTAGATAGTAATAAGATTTCTCTCTTCACTTTGAAGAACTGTCAGTCATTCCATAATTTCTTGTAATTGTTCCCTCTCCCACCTCAAGTCTAAATGTTCTTTACCTGCAGGCAAAAGTACTCAAAAGTTTTAAAAGTGTTTTTCCCTTTTAAAATGTTGGAGAAAATTGGCATGCCATTTCATTTTATCCTTCTAATCAAATACCTGCTATTCTAAGAGACCAGAAAAAATTTTATTTTATTGGAAATAATACATGGAATCAGTATGTAGACAAGATCATTGAAAGTCTCTAACTCAAATGTTCACTGTTTCTAATTCATTCAATCATTCATCTTTTCATATATTCAAAATTTATTGAGTACTTTAAGTCATGAACTTTTCTCAGGAAATATACAACAATAAAAGATGACTGACATCTTCTCTGTCTTCGAGAAGCTTATATTCTACTAGAGAAAGAAGGCATGTCACAAACTAAGCTGCAGTGTAATAATGTATAACAAGTGAAGACTTACTATTAAAGATTGATGAGTGTGAGAATATGTAAGCATAACACTGCCTACAATGAGATACATTTGCTGCTGTACACATGATGGAGAATTTCTTCCTTCTGAGAGGTAATTGTGATTATTCCCATTTTCGAGACTAGCACACTGAAACTAAGTATTTTTTTTTAGTGTAGGTTGGAATAATTGTTGCCGTACTTTCCTTTGGTGGCATTTTTGCACTGGCTTTTTCTGGATAAAAAAACACATGACAGATTATAGAACTGGAGTAATTCTGTGCAACTGCATAGCAAAGAAGGCAGTAGAAAAGTTGCAAATTATTTTTGAGAATTCATAAAAAAGGAATTAGGTCTACAGAGAAAAAATTGAGTGCTTATGAAAGTCCTGCTAAAGGATTTATCTCTTTAAATCTAGTGCTTGGAATGCTCCTTAAATATACTTAACAGACAGAGAATACAAAAGAAAAATAAGTGCAAAAATAATAACTTTCATAAAGTATGATTAACAATTAAAAGTATAGGATAAATACAACAAAATGTTGGAGCAGAAGAAAACATAAAAGGTTTATAGTCCAAAATTTAAACATTATATGTAGAAAACTTCATCCCATACTAGTGAAGATATTTAGCCTGTTATAAAGACCAAGTACATAGATGGAATGCATTAAAATTGTGCTGTATGAAGAATGAAACTAGTATTAATTAAACACAAATCATGTGTGAGAATCAAAGTTTGCAAACTTCAACTATGCAGACCAGGAAATATATTTGGCAAAATTTGATTAATTACTTAAAATTATTGATGCATACTTAAAATAAAACAATTAATTTTTAAATTTATTCCACTTTCAAAATATCACCTTTTCTAACTCATGTATATGAATCTGAATTAAAGAATATGTAAGCTTTCATACACCTATAGTGTTTCAAAAATCTTAAACACTTAAATGTGAACATATAATTTATGTTATAATGCATGCAGATACAGTTTTGGAGATACTATGTATTAACAATTTAAATACGAGCATGTCTAGGCTTAAAAAATAACCTCTATGTATATAAAGATATACACATACATATATGTGTATATGCATATATTTAACAGCTATTATGAAATGTATACATTTCAAATGCATTTCTGAAATATAAATGGAAACATTGTAAATATTAATATTGATATTTTCATATATAATATTTACATTATCTGTGTGTGTATATACATATATACATATATATGTGTGTGTGTGTGTGTGTATATATGTATATATATATATATATATATATATATATATATATATATAAAACTCAACAGCTTTGGTTGTATATTTCATTGATACCATTAGGTACTAAAACACTAAACATTCACTATCAGTGGAATATTTTAGAAAACTCATTAATTATATTAAGCTAGGTTGAAAGTATGCCTAAAATACAAAAGGACTCAATCACTAACCAAGCCATTATAAGATTTTTTAATTGGTAGTATAATTATTTATAGAACTCAGTGTATCTAAATTAGATAGGGGAACTACAAAATTAATTCAAGGTAGAAAGAAAAATATAGGTTGATTTGTAGACCCGAGAGCATTATGGGTTAAAAATAAAAGTATTTGAAAATAAGAACATTGCATCTTAAGTATTTATACAGAGTATATATTCAGATATACAGAAAGATTTATGTAAAAGCTTGTATACTATAATTTGTAAGAATAAAAATATAAAAACCATCCACATTTCCAAACTTAGGGTCTTAGTAAAATCTATAAGCCTCTACCCACTTGTCAAAAGGCTGTTGTTATTAAATATTTTCACCTCTAACAATATTTAATGCCATAAGGAATATTAACAACAGGATAGTAAGTATAGATAATATATAATTATAATACTTAAATTATTTAAAATATGCCTATATTTATTTCCGACTTTTTCCAAGAGTTTGTATATAAAATACGGTGTGAAAGGTGATCTGAATTTTCTTATGTAAGTCTTTTTTATATTTTAATAATGTTTAGCAATAAATATATATTACTTATATCACCTAGATTACTTAAAAATAGTTTATTGCTTTAAATTAGTTTTATTAATGCACCCTAGTGAACATTTTCTTGGAGATGTCTAATACAGAATATCATAAGTTAAATAAAAATATGAGATGTGGAGGTTAACATATCAACCTGTAAATATACTCATTAATCTTCTCTAAAACCATCTAGTTTAAATTAACCCCATTTGGTGTTGTAACATTTAGAATAACATCTTAAATGTTTCTGAACAGTTTGTTTTAAAAATTTAAACAACCGTATTTCTGAATAGGTTTGCATTTTGTAAAGCTGCATGGATATTTGGTAATGTATATAAAATCGACATCAAGTCTATGCAGTTCTGTTTTACAGGTAACAGAATCAAGTACATTTTCAGGTGGACATATTAGCTAGAGGGCTGTTGCCTCCTGACATGTGTTGCAGGGACTTGTAGCTTTTTGAAGCCAAATATTAGCCAAACAATTATAAAAGACTAAAATAGAGAAGAATAGCTTAAATACTGAAGTGTTACCTTTCTGGGCTATAGTGTTTCACCACAGATAATATTTTTAGTGAAGAAAGACTTGATAGAGCTGCTGGATTTTAGGTGAAATTGTAACGCAACTTAGAAAAGCTATAAAATGTATTATTAAAGACCAATGTACAAAACTGTGCTTTGGCCTGGTGCAGTGGCTCATGCCTGTAATCCCAGCACTTTGGGAGGCCGAGGTGGGCAAATCATGAGGTCAGGAGTTCGAGACCAATCTGGTCAATATGGTGAAACCCTGTCTCTGCTAAATATACAAAAATTAGCCGGGCGTAGTGGCACATGCCTGTAATCCTAGCTACTCAGGAGGCTGAGGCAGGAGGATCATTTGAGCTCAGGAAGCGGAGCTTGCAGTGAGCCAGGATTGTGCCACTGCACTCCAGCCTAGACAACAGAGCGAGACTCCATCTAAAACAAAACAAAACAACAACAACAAAAACCGTGCTCTGTCACACGTCTACTAAGATATAGACGGGTTTCATTTTTCACCAAATTATTTATCATTTTTTCCTGGGTTCAGAGTTTTATCACTTTATTCACTATCTTTCTAGTTAGTTGAAGTCATGTGACTGAATTCTTATCAATTGAATGTAACTGAATGTGATACACATAACTAGTAAGCCCAGATGATGAAAGCTTCCATGTAATTTTCTATTTTCTCCTGCCTATAGGTTAGTTTTAGGGAACTCCAACAAACTGGTTGTCAGCAGAAACCCAATATGGGAGCAGCCAGTGCCTGAGTGATCGTATTTAAAGACGTCCAATAATGAGCCACACTGAACTATTCTGTACATGTGAGTGAAATAATTTTATTCTATGAAGTCATAGGGCATTTGGGATTGTTTGTTATAGCAATTAGCCTACCCTGACTAATGTGGAAATTAGTATTTTCAAGCGTGATATCCTATAATAAAAGCCTAAAATTCGTGGCATGGTGTAATTGTGGGTAGCAATCAGCAAGGAAACAGACATCTGCATGTAGAGAAGTCTTGGAGACAATGAGGCTACTGAGCCTACAGTCTTAGTAAGTTATTGTGAAGAATCAGATTGATGCTGTATATTGGCTTTCCTGTTAAGACATAATAATAAAGAGATACTCTTAGGTTAGAGTTTTCTGATTTTTTACAAGAGATTGGAGACAATGGGGAAAGTCTGGAGATCAAGAACCTTAAAGCTTTGTAAAAACCAGTTGTTTCTGGAGGCCAAATAGAAAGTGCTAAGACTAAAACAGGTCTTGAATTCTGTGACCCAGAAAGATTTCTCAGCTGATAAAAGCCAAGAGACATGGATGAAGCTGGAAACCATCATTCTGAGCAAACTATTGCAGGTACAGAAAACCAAACACCGCATGTTCTCACTCACAGGTGGGAACTGAACAATGAGAACACTTGGACACAGGATGGGGAACACCACACACCAGGGCCTGTCAACTTTCCAAAGTTTTTAAGGAAATTGTATTTCAAAAAAAAAAAAAAATTCTACTCTAGCTCCATACTCTTCCTAAAATATCATGTGATTGCTCAATCATAAAAATGATCTTTAGGTTCCAAAAATGTCAGAGGTAAGAATTATGATTGGAAAACATCATAGACTCCAAAGAGGTTATATTCCCCAATACCCATTTTGCATATGGCAATGAATGATTTAATCAAATACAGTTGACCCTTGAGCACTGCAGGGATTAGGAATATTAACCAACCCTTGCTGTTGAAAGTCTACTCTCCAAAAACTTGACTATTATGTTGGTGTTGGTGCAAACGTAACTGCAGTTTTTAATGAGAAAAATCACAAGTACTCTTGCTCCAACCTAATACGAATAGGTTGACCAAAGACTCACCAGTAATTAGCTGATTAACAAATATTCTGTATGTTTTATGTATTTTACATTATATTCAACAGTATTTCAGAATCAGAATGGACTAATGTCTGCTCTTTTCTCTCATTCTTCTTTTTAAATTTTCCTTTCTTTTTTTAATCAACTTTTATTTTAGATACAGGGTAGAGGGTTATAAGCACAGGTTTGTTATCTGGGTATATTGCATGATGCTGAGGTTTGGGGTACGGATCTCTTCATCCAGGTAATGAAAATAGTACCCAGTAAGTAGTTTTTCCCGCCACACCCCCCCCCCAGTAGTCCACAGACTACTAAATAAGTCTATTATTCCCTTATTTATATCCATGTGTGCTCAGTGTGTTAGTTCCCACTTAGAAAACTCTGTTGAAATAAATCAGAGATGGCACAAATGAATGGAAAAACAGTCCATGCTCATGGATTTGAGGAATTAGTATCATTAAAATGACCATAATGCTCAAAACAATGTGTAGATTTAGTGCTATTCCTGTCAAACTGTCGATTTCATTTTTCACAAAATTAGAAAAAAATATATTATAAAATGCATACAGAACTAGAAAGAGCCCTAACAGCCAAAGTACTTCTAAGCAAAAAGAACAAAGCCAGAAGTATCACACTATCAGACTTCAAACTATATGATAAGGCTATAGTAACCAAAGCAGCAGGGCATTGGTACAAAAAACCAAAAAGACACATAGACCAATGGAGCAGAGTAGAGAACTCAGAAATAAAACTGCACACTGACAGCCATTCGATTTCTACAAAGTCGACAAAAATAAGCAATAAGGAAAGGACTCCCTATTAAATAAATGGTGCTGGGATAACTGGCTATCCACATGCACAAAAATGAAACTGGATCCTCGCCTTTTACCATGTACAAAAATTAACTGAAGATGGATTAAACATTTAAATATAAGACCTTAAACTATAAAAATTCTAGGAGAAAACTGTCTCAGTGTTGGCTTCCGTAAATAATTTTTGTCTAATTCCACATGTATCAAACCAGAAATTGACAAAAGGGATCTAATTACATGAAAGAGCTTCTGAACAGCAAAAGTAACTATCAACAGAGCAAACAAACAACCTACAGAATGGAGGAAAACATTTGCAAACTATGCATTATTCCTTTTTCCAAATGTAGAACCTTGCTTAGTTATTTCCTTCCTACTCTAATATTGTATATTGGGTGCTGGTGAGCAGCAGAAATCTTTTTAGTTCATATGTCATTATCTTGACATTACTGTCAAGACCCTTAAAGCTTTGGGAAAAAAACAATTGTTTTTACAATTGTCTTACACTCTGAGGAGTCATTACACTCTGAGGAGCTACTGAGGACTATATACTCCCTATAGATTATGGACTTATAAGTGGACACAATAAATAGGGCATTACATTAGCTCACTTGAGGAGAAAATCTGTGTATTTTATGTTGTAGAAATGGGTAGAATTTTGGATATGTGTATTTTATGTTGTAGGAATGGGTAGAACATTGTTTTCTAAGGTTCAGACCAAGACAGAGATTGATTAATTGTTTATCAACTATGTCTCATTTTCCCAATGTGCTCCAGCTAGCCTTCCCTTCTGTTATGTTGCTCAGTCTTAGTTATTAGATTGAGAGTAGGAGTGATGGTCACTGACTTCAGGCCTGGCCCATAAATGCTCTTTCATGGTTCTCTGCATTCTCTTTTTCTTCTTTTTCCAGTTGGTTGCAAAGATCCAGGAGAGAGTAGTTACGAAGCCCTAGGGAATGATACATTCACAGATGGAAGGAGCTAGGGTACTCAACTCACCATCAAATACTGGTTACATGAGTGAGAAATGAGGTTTTTGTGTTAAGCCTCTGAAATTTGTTCCTAAGAACAGTTAGCTGAGCCAACCAAATACATGGGATCAGTGACCCTCACAATTCATGCTGGCAGTCAATTTCAGGACAGTCAGCTATAGGGTGAAGACAATAATAATTACCCATAAGTGATATAATTCATATACAAATATGGACAAAATTGTTAAAGTAAAAATTTTAAAGTCAAAGAAAAACAAACAATAAAATTAGAGAGTAGGAACATTCCTCACAGGTGTAGTGGTAAATGCAAAAGTCATAGAAAAGAGGGATTCTTTATCTATTGTTGAAGATAGGTCCGGAGCTTATTGAGAAGGTAGGTAAGATGGCAACAGAGCCTAGCAATTGATTTTCATTGCTCAGTAGTGAATTATTTTTCTAACAATATTGAGTGGTTTTATTTTTATTTCCATGACGTGCTGGATTGTCTGTGGCTCCCCACAACTATTCTGTTGAATTAGAGAAGGCTAAGGTTGAATAAAATTGAAAGAGAAAGCCTTATGCTTGGCTAAATGAAAGACCATGCATGGGAATAAGAGTTGGAATGGCACATAAAGAGAGAGGAGAAACAGAAATGGCTGACTCTCTAACTGTAGGAAAATGAGTAGAGACTATGTTAATCAGCATGGGAAATTTGGACAGAGACGGATGTGTGCACAGCACTTTTGATTGTTGAATGGGACCCTCTCCAATTTCCTGTTTCCCTGACTGTAAGTTGCCTGTCTACCACAGTCCTGGAGTATAGTAGGAAAGTTGCAGGAACTTAATAAGTTAAAGGATTAAAAAAGAAATAGTTTGTTACTCCCTGTTTCTTGCTTAATGATTATGGTTGAACCCTCTTTTGTATACTTAAAAAGTTAATATTTGTGTCCTCAATTAGATTATTGCTACATTTTTATAGGTAACATTTTACTTCTTAGAGTTTGCTCCTATCTCACTTAACACATGGTGTATTCTAAATGAATATGTGTTAATTGATTATTCTTTTAAAATAGATGCCTCTAATAGATCTGATTGTGTTCAGTAGTTTACTCAATTTTATTTTAAATATCATTTTTGGAAGATTGTTTGTTATCATAGCTTAATTTATAGGTAAGGTAGGAGAAGTGGCCATAAGCAAATCAAAGATGAGAGGAATTTGGGTGAACCCTGAAATTAGGATACTAGTTCTGAAAATGTTACAAAAATGGAAAGAGACATCTTAACTCCATGTCCAATTCCTTCCATCACCTCCCAGTGTACCATTTCTCTAACTTGAGTTCCTCTCCCTTCTATTACATGTCTGACAATTGCATACAGAAATTACTCTTAACCCTTCCCATCTGCTGAAATCACTTTCCACCTAGTATCCGCTTTTACAATTAGTGTATCAAACTGTTTCTCATGCATTGATTTATGCATTCATCCCTTAATTTATTTATGTATTAATATATTCTCAGTTCTGTGCTGCCTACTTCACCTAATCTGACAAATTATGGCCATTACCAGACTAAATTTATTTATGTATTTGGCTACTTTTTTCTGCCTCAGTTTTTAGGAACTAAGCAGTGGTTTAGTTCCTAAAAGAGGGAACTCTCTCATTAAGTCCTTAAATATTAACACTCAAGTACTGACATGACACATGTTAATTGTAAAGAAAAGGATTCCCAGTATTGTGATTGCTGTATTTGTTAAATAGGTAGTTTAGAGAGGTAAGGAAGTGCCTTTTCTAACATGTGAAGGTATTAATGATTAAATGGAAGGGAATTTTGGATTCTTTACAAAGGTACAAGAGCTTGTATCAGAGGAACAAATAATCTATCACAAATATTACCCCCAAAGTAATATAACTATAATTAATTGCATACTTAATGTATCATGACATTGCATAAGGAATTGCATAAATGCCTTATGCAATGAATTTTTAATTTAGTCCTCACAGTAACAAAAATAGTAGAGCAGAGGCTCTATTTTTGTTCCCATCTTATGGATGAGGAACACTGAGGCAATGAGAAGTCAAATAGCTAGTAAGTGGTGGAGGGGAGCTTCAGATCCAGGTCTCTCTCCAACGCCTCCTACTTTACTGGTGTATTAGTCCATTTTCACACTGTCAATAATGACTTAAAGACTGGTCAATTTATAAAAGAAAGAGGTTTAACAGACTCACAGTTCCACGTGGCTGGGGAAGCCTCACAATCATGGCACAAGGTGAAAGGCACATCTCACATGGCAGCAGACAAAAGAAGAGAACTTGTGCATGGAAGCTCCCGTTTATAAAACCATCAGATCTCGTGGGACTTACTCACTATCAAGAGCATAACATACGAAAGACTTTTCCCCATGATTCAATTGCCTCCCACCAGGTCCCTCTCACAACACATGGGAATTGTGGGAGTGACAATTCATGATGAGATTTGGATGGGACATAGCCAAACTATATCAACTGGTTTTCTCAATGTAAAATAGGTAATGTGTTTATATTACTGGATTATTTTCTACCTATTTTTAATTAAATTAATATAATAGCTCTGTAAGCAAAAACTGTCATTCTCTTAGTTTTATATCTGAGGAAATTGAGGGCCTATTGTGTGATTGCCCCAGGATCACAGGCCCATTTTGGAGACTGGGACTTGAACTTAAGAATGATATAATATTATGTCTTCATTTCTCTGCTTCTCAGTCATAACTACACAGAGAATTTCTAATCAACTCATGTACATGCACACGTGTATATGTTCCCAGGGGCCTTATTCAAATAAAAAATTATTCATTATTGCACAAGTAGTGAATGCAGACACCAAGCTAATGAGATTTGAACCAAGAACAGACATCAGGGTAGCTATATTTTCTAGCTAAATACAAGCAAGACAGGAATTACAATAGGTCTTGTCCAGGAACTTCAAAGGAAATATGCTGTCCCTATTAAGAGCTTTTAATGCAAACTTATCCAAAACAGAATGCCTGCTGTGGGAATTTTCTATGCCATACGTAAGCACATCATTGCCCACAAGTCAATCTGAGACATAAAAAAAAAAAAATAATGGAAATTTCAGGTGTTAAATTAGCCACCCTGGGGCACCTCTATATAGTCCCTTGAATGCAGTAAAGGAAATATATGAAATGTGACAAAGAAAATTAATTAAAATTGGCAATAAAGACTGCCAAGTTCAAACAAATTGTGGCCCCTAGCACATAGCAGTGCTATACCTGCAGGCAAGACTTCATGAAATCCAGACAACTTAAAGCATGTTTTTATACTTTGAAGGAGAAAGGAGGTTTTCGTATTTCTTAGCTGTTTGGAAATCCATACTGACCACTTCAAATTTGAGAATCTTAAAAAGGAAAATTTACTTAAGTTATATATTCTTGTCCTCAGCAAAGGCCGGCAAGTGCTCAATTTAATTCTATTTTAGAAGTTTTCAGTAAGAGGTTTTTCAGTTATTCAGAAACAATTTTACCCATTGTCCAACAAACACTGACATAAACTATAGGGTTAGTTGTAAGAGAGAGTTTGTTTATTCAATAATAATTTCTTTCTCTTAAATGTTTCTGTATACATAGTAGATGTAGATATTTATAGGGTACATGAGATATTTTGATATAGGCATACAATGTGTAATATTCACATCAGGGAAAATGAAGTATCCATCAACTCAAGTATGTACTATTATTTTGTGTCACAAACATTTCAATTATACTTTTAGTTATTTTAAAATATACAATAAATTATTGCTGACTGCAGTGACTCTGTTGTGCTGCTTTTTATTCATCCTATTTAACTATATTTTTATACCTATTAACCCTCCCCATTGCCTTCCTTCCTGCCACCACTACCCTTCCTAGCCTCTGTTAACCATCATTCTATTCTCTTTCTCTATGATTTCACTCATTTTCATTTCAGTTCCCACAAATAAGTTGAGAACATGCAAAGTTCATCGTTCTATGCTTGGCTTATTTCACTTAACATAATGACTTCCAGTTCCAACCATGTTTTTGCAAATGACAGGATCTCCTTCTTTTTATGGCTGAATTGTTATCCACTGTGTATATGTACCATATTTTCTTTATTTATTTGTCTGTTGATCGACACTTTGCTTGCTTCTAAATCTTGACTATTGTGAATAGTGATGCAAAAAATCAGATTGCAGATTTCTCTTTAACATACTCATTTCCTTTTTTGGGAGTATATACCTAGCAGTGGGATTGACAAATCATATGGTAGTTCTATTTTCAGTTTTTTGAGAAGCCTCCATACTATTCTCCATAGTGGCCATAATAATTTACATTCCTACCAATAATGTACAAGGATTCCCTCTTCTCCACATCCTCACCAGCATTGCTTATTGCCTGTCTTTTGGCTAACAGCCATTTTAACTGGGGTAAGATGATAGCTCATTATAGTTTGATTTGCATTTCTCTGGTGATCAGTGATGGTGAGCACCTTTTCATATACCTGCTTACCATTTGTATGTCCTCTTTAGGAAATATCTAGTCAGATATTCTGTCCATTTTAAAATCAGATTATTAGTTTTTGTTTGTTTGTTTTTGTTTTGTTTTTTCCTATTGAGTTATTTCAACTCCTTATATATTCTGGTTATCCATGTCTTGTCAGATGGATAGTTCACAAATATTTTCTCCCATTCTGTGTAATGTCACTTCACCTTGTTGATTGTTTCCTTTACTGTGCAGAAGTTTGTAACTTGATTTGATCCTATTTGTTTATTTTGGCTTTGGTTGCCTGTGCTTTTGGGGTATTACTCAAGAAATCTTTGCACATACTAATATCCTGGAGAGTTTCCCCAATGTTTTCTTGTAATAGTTTCATAGTTTGAAGTCTTAGATTTAAGTCTTTTTTTTTTATTATTATTATACTTTAAGTTCTAGGGTACATGTGCATAACGTGCAGGTTTGTTACATATGTATACATGTGCCATGTTGGTGTGCTGCACCCATCAACTCATCAGCACCCATCAATTCATCATTTATATCAGGTATAACTCCCCAATGCAATCCCTCCCCCCTCCCCCCTCCCCATGATAGGCCCCATTGTGTGATGTTCCCCTTCCCGACATATATTATGATTTGATTTTTTGTATATGGCAAGAAGTAGGGTTCTTGCTTCATTCTTCTGCATATGGATATCCAGTTTTTCCAACATATATATTAAAGAGATTGTCCCCCAGTGTATATTCTTGGCAACTTTATCGAAAATGAGCTCAAGGTAGATGTATGGATTTATTTCTGGATTTTCTGCTCAGTTCCATTTTTCTGTGTCTGTTTTTATGTCAGTACCATGCTGTTTTGGTTTCTATAGCTCTGTAGTATAATTTGAAGTCAAATAATGTGATCCTCCCATTTTGTTCTTTTTCCTCAAAATGACTTTGGCTATTCTGAGTCTTTTGTGGTTCCATATAAGTTTTAGCATTATTTTTTCTACTTCTGTGAAAATTGTCATTGGTATGTTGGTAGGGATTGCATTCAATCTGTATATTGCTTTGAGTAGTATGGACATTTTTACAATATTAATTCTTCCGATCTCTGAACGTGGAATATCTTTACAATTTTTTGTGTCCTCTTCAATTTCCTGCATTTATGTTTTATAATTTTCAGTGTAAAGATTGTTGTATATGTCTAGGAATTTATCCATTTATTCTAGGTTTTCCAATTAATTGGCATATAGTTGCTCATAGTAGCCAAAAGGGATCCTTTGAATTTCTGTGGTGTCAGTTGTAATGTCTTCTTTTCCATCTCAGATTTTATTTATTTGGATCTTCTCCATTTTTTTGTAGTTTGTCTTGCTAAATGTTTGTCATTAGTGTTTACATTTTCAAAAAACATTTTTTCTGTTACATTGACATTTTATATATTTTTTCATTTTAATTTTATTTTGCTCTGATCTTTATTATTTCTTTTCTTCTACTACCTTTTATATTTTTTATTTTAATTTTATTTACTTTGCTCTGATCTTTATTATATCTTTTCTTCTACTAATTTTGAATTTGGTTTGTTCTTGCTTTTCTAGTTCTTTCAGATGAATTGTTAGGTTGTTTATTTGAAGTTTCTCTACTCTTTTAATGTGGGCACTTATTGCTATAACCTTTTCTCTTAGTGCTGATTTTGCTGTGTCCCATAGGGTTTGGTATGTTGTTTTCATTTCCATGTGTTTCAGGAAATGTTCTAATTTTCTTCTTAATTTCTTTATTGACCCACTAGTCATACAGGAGCATATTGTTTAGTCTCCATGTGTTTCTATAGTTTACAAAGTTTCTCTCATTGTGGATTTATAGTTTTATTTCATTGTGATAAAAGAAGATACTTGATATGATTTAAACCTTTTAAAAAAGTTTTTTAAGAATGTTTAGTGGCCTAACGTATGATCTCTCCTTGAGAATAATCCATGTGATGAGGAGAAGAATGGGTATTCTGCAGCCATTGAAATGTTCTGTAAATATTGTTAGATCAATTTAGTCTATAGTACAGATAAAATCTAATGTTTCTTTGTTCATTTTTTTTTGTCTGGATGATCTGTCCAATGCTGAAATTTGGGTATTGAAGTCTTCAAATATATTGTATGATGGTCTATTTCTCACTTTAGCTCTAATAATATTTGCATTAATATATCTGGGTTCTCCAGTATTGGATGCATATATATTTATAATTTTCATGTTCTCTTGCTGAATTGACACCCTTTTCATCAAATAATGACGTTCTTTGTCTCTTTGAATAGTTTTTGGCTTGATATCTATTTTTTTAATATAAGGATAGCTACTCCTACTTTTTTTAGTTTCCATTGGCCTGAAATACCTTTTTACATCCTTTTATTTTTAGTCTTATGTGTCTTTATAGGTGAAGTGTGTTTCTTGCAGGCAACAGGTCATTGCATCTTGTTTTGCTTTGTTTTTCTTAATCCATTCAGCCACTCTTTGTATTTTGATTGGAGACTTTATTCCTTTTACATTCAATGTTATTTTATTAATAAGGCCTTACTTCTTCCATTTTGTTATTTATTTTCTGGTTGTTTTGTAGTCTTTTCCTATCTTTTTTCTTTCCAGTCTTTCTTTTTGTGAAGATAACTTTCTTTGACGCTATGTTTTGATATCTTGCTTTTTGCTTTTTATTTTGTATGTACCTGTTATATATTCTTTGATTTAAGGTTATCATGAAGCTTTCAAATAACACCTTATTGTCCATTATTTTACACTGATGACAATACAGATTGCAACAACAAAGAAACTAACAGACAAGCAAAGGGAAAACTAATAAGAACTCTACATTTTAACTTCATCCCCCCATTTTTTACCTTTTGTGGTTTCCATTTATATCTTATTGAACTGTCTGGAAAAGTTGTTAAAGTTATTATTTGCATTAGTTCATCTTTTAGTCTTTCTACTCAAGACATGAGTTGTTTATAGACCACAATTACGATGTTATAATATCCCGTATTTTTCTGTGTACTTACTTTTACCAGTCAGTTTTGTACCTTCAGATGGTTTCTTCCTGCTCATTAGCCTCTGTTTATTTCAGATTGAAAATCTCCCTTTACCATTTTTTGTTGGACAGGTCTGGTGTTTGTGATATCCCTCAGCTTTTGTTTGTCTAAGAATGTCTTTATTTCTCTTTAAATTTTTTCATATTTGTGGCTTTATTATTATTTTTATTTTTTAAATTATACTTTAAATTCTAGGGTACATGTGCACAATGTGCAGGTTTGTTACATAGGTATACATGTGCCATGTTGGTTTGCTGTACCCATCGACTTGTCTTTTACATTAGGTATTTCTGCTAATGCTATCCCTCTCCCAGGCTCTCACCCTCTCATTAATGTTTTAAGGATATTTTCACTGGATACATTATTTTAGGATAAAAGTTGTTGTTTTTCCTTCAGGTCTTTAAGTATGTCATGCCATTCTCCCCTGGACTGTAAGGTTTCCACTGAGAAGTCGTCGTCAGGCATATTAGAGCTCCATTGTATGTTATTTGTTTCTTTTCTCTTGCTGCTTTTTGGATGTCTTCTTTATTCTTGACCTTTGCGAGTCCAATAATTAAATGCCTTGAGATCGTCTTATTTGCATCAAATCTACTTGGTGTTCTTTGACCTTCTTGTACTGGAATATTGATATATTTTTCTAGGTTTGGAAAGTTCTCTGTTGCTATCACTTTGAATAAATTTTCTGCTCAAATCACTTTCTCACCCTCCACTTTAAGGCCAATAACTTTATTTTAACTGCTATTGTAGGTTCTGGGGTACATGTGAAGGTTTGTTACATAGGTAAACTCATGTCATGGGGGCTTGTTGTACAGGTTACTTCATCACCCAGGAATTAAGGCCAGAACCCAATGGTTATCTTTTCTTCTCCTCTCCCTCCTACCGTTCTCCACCCTCAAGTAGCCCTAGTGTCTGTTGTTTCCTTCTTTGTGTTCATAAGTTCTTATCATTTAGCTCCCACTTATAAGTGAGAATATGCAGTATTTGGTTTTCTGTTCCTGAATTAATTTACTGAGGATAATAGCCTCCAGCACTATCCATGCTCCTATAAAGACATGATCTCATTCTTTTTTATGGTTGCATAGTATTCCATGGTGAATCTCTACCATGTTTTCTTTATCCAATTTGCCATTTCTGGGCATTTAGGTTGATTCCATGTCTTTACTATTGTAAATAGTGCTGCAATGAACATTTGCATGCATGTATCTTTATGGTAGAATGGTTTATATTCTTCTGGGTATATACCCAGTAATGGGATTGGATTGCTGGGATGAATGGTGGTTCTGCTTTTGGCCCTTTCAGTAATTGCTATACTGCTTTTCATTCCCACAAACAGTGTATAAGTGTTCCCTTTTCTCTGCAATCTTTCTAGCATCTGTTTTTTTTTTTTTTTTTTTTTTTTTTACTTTTTAATAATTGCCATTCTGACTGGTGTGAAATGGTATCTCATTGTTTTGATTTGCATTTCTCTAATTATCGGTGATATTGAGCTTTTCTTCATATGCTTGTTAGCTGGATATATATCTCCTTTTGAAAGGTGTCTGTACATGCCTTTTTTCCACTTTTTAATGGGGTTTTCTCTCCCAAATTATTTTAAGTTCTTTATAGCTGCTTGAATTATACCTTTATCAGGTGCACAGTTTGGAAATATTTTCTCCAAAACTGTAGATAGTCTGTTTACTCTGTTGATAATGTCTTTCACTGTGCAGAAGCTCTTTAGTTTAATTATATCCCACTTGTCAATTTTTGTTGTGATTGCTTTTGGTGTCTTGGTCATGAAATCTTTTCTTGTTCCTTTCTCCAGGATGGCATTGCCTAGGTGGTCTTCCAGGGTTTTTATACTTTTGGAATTTACATTTAATTCTTTAATTCATCTTGAGTTAGTTTTTGCATATGGTGTTGGAATGGGTCCAGCTTGAGTCTTCTGCATATGGCTAGCCGGTTATGCCAGCATCATTTATTGAATAGGGAGTCTTATTTATTGCTTGTTTTTGTCAGCTTTGTTGCAGATTAGGCAGTCATAGGTGTGTGGTTTTATTTCTGGGCTCTCTGTTCTGTTCCATTGGTCTACGTGTCTGGTTTTGTACCAGTATCATGCTGTCTTGATTACTGTAGCCCTGTAGTATAGTTTGAAGTTGGGTAACATGATGCCTCCAACTATTTTCTTTTTGTGTCACCCCACTCACAACTCCAGGCAGCTCAGCATAGACAGACTATTTGTTTAGTCATTCTGGGATTGGTCATTGGAGCCATATTTAGTTTATTTGGTGAAGTCACTTTTAGATTTGCTTTTTTGAAGCTATTTCATAGATATTGTATGTGTGCTTCATTCTTTTTCCTTTTGTTTCCTCTGATTGTATATGTTCAAATAGCCTGTCTTAAAGCTCACTAAGTTTTTCTTTTGCTAGATCAGTTCTATGGTTGAGAAACTTTGATGCATTCTTCAGTATTTCAATTGAATTTTTCAGCTCCAGAATTTCTGCTTGTTTGTTTCTTACAATTATTTCAATCTCTTTTAAATTTGTCTGATAGAAATCTGAATTCCTTCTCTGTGTTGTCTTAAATTTCATTGAGTTTCCTCAAAACAGTTATTTTGAATTCTCTGTCTGAAAGGTAGCATATTTCTGTCATTCTGGGATTGGTCATTGGTGCCATGTTTAGTTTATTTGGTGAGGTCATTTTTTCTGGATGGTCTTGATGATTGTAGATGTTCATCAATGTCTAGGCATTAAAGAGTTAGGTATTTATTTTACACTTCACATGATGAACTTGTTGGTACCTATCCTTCTTGGAAAGGCTTTCCAAGTATTCAAAGGAAATTTATTGCTGTGATCTAAATATCTGGTCTCTGCAACCATATCTGCATTAGGGGTCACCCCAAGTCCAGTAATACTATGACACTTGCAGACTCATAGAGGTTCTGCCTTAGTGGTCTTGGGTAAGATCTAGGAGAATTCCCTGGATTACTATGCAGAAACACGTGTTCCCTTCCCTTATTTTCTCCAAAACAATAGGTCTGTCCATGCTGAACTGCCTATGAGAAGAGTGACACAAGCACCTTTGTGGCCACCACCACTGGTACCTTGTTGGTCATGAAGCCAGCACAGCACTGGATCTTGCCCAACGTCTACAGCAGCAACTGCCTGGCTGTTGTCAACATTTACTCAAGGCCCAAGGACTCTTCAGTCAGCACACGAAGGTGGTGAATTCAGCTAGGCTGTGTCCTTCCCTTCAGGGTGGTGAACTCCCTTCTGCCCTAGCCCAGGGTCATTCCAGAAATACCATCTGTGAGCCAGGGCCTAAAGCAAGAAACTTTAGGAATGGACTTGGTGTTCTATTCTACTGTGGCTCAACTGGCACGAAAGCTGCAGGACAAAGTCCTTCTCACTCTTTCTTCTTCTTTCCTCATGCAAAAGGAATCTCTTCTCATGGCTACCACTGCCCTAGGCCTGCAGCAAGTACTGCTTGACTAACATCAATGTTCACTAAAGGCCCAAGGGCTCTTTAGTCACCTTTTGGTGCGTGCTACAAGGTCTAGGTTTTTTTTCCTTTAGGGCAATGGGCTCCTCTCTGGCTCAGGGCAGGTTCAGAAATACCCTCTAGGAGCCAACACCTGGAATCAGGGACCCCAGAAGACTACTTAATATTCTACCCCACTGTAGCCAAGGTGGTACCTAAGCTTCAAGACAGTGTCCCATTTCCTCTTCCTTCTCCTTTCTTCAAGTAGAAGGAGTCTCTCCCTGTGATCACCACAGGGAGAAATGGGCTGGGTCACACCTGAAGCCAATATGGCACTGGGTCTCACCCAAGGCCCATGACGAGTGTTACCTGGGTACCACTGATGTTTATTCAAGACCCAAGGGCTCCTTAGTAACAGAGTGTTAAATCCTTCCCAGACTGGGTCCTTTCTTTCGAGGAAGCAGGTTCCTTCTGACCCACAGTGTGTCTAGAAACGTTATTTGGGAGCTAGGGCATGAATGGGCTCTTCAGGACTCTGCCCGATGCCATATTTTACTATGGCTAAGCTTTACTTAGCCTCTTTACTCTCAAAGTCCTCTTTACTCTCCCCTCTCCTCTCCTCAAGCTGAAAAAAGGAGTCTCTCCTGAAGCTGCACTGCCTGGGGTTGGGGAAAAATTATGTAAGCACTCCCTTAGTCAACTCAGCTGGTGTCTCACTAGGTTGCATGCACCCCGTGTCCACTATATCTGAGTCTAGCAAAGTCACAGGACTTGCCTAAGAATTGCAGTGTCTGTGGCCTTCAACAATCAAGTTTCTTAAGGACCCCAGAGCACATTAGCCCACAGTGGCAAGATTTGCAGAACTCTGCTTCCAACTGCTGGGATGGATGATATGCCTCTGGCTAGAGCTGCTATAAATGCTCCCTCTATGGGTTCCCACCAAGTTCTACACCATGTTGTTTTCCACTGGAACAGGACAACATTGAGTTTCAATGCAAAGTCCTACAATCACTCGGCTCTCTCTCCCACAGGCACAGAATCTTCCTCTGCTCCACATGGCTATAGTGACGGATGGGGGACTAGTGGCACTGGCAATTAAAGACTGTCTTTGCTACACTTTTCAATGCCTCTTTCCTTGATATAATGTTAAAACTAGGTACTGTGATCACTCACCTGATTTTTGGCTCTTCTGAAGGTACTTTCGTGTGTGGATAGTTGTTCAGTTTGGTGTTAATGCTGTGGGGGTGCTGATCACTAGACGGTTCTATTTTGTACCTCCAATTTCAACATTAGGCCAGGGTTTGTTTTTTTATTTATTTATTTTTTATTTTTTTAAGTATTCTGAGTATTCTGTTAATGTAATTTTTTTCTCCAGTATTTTCATGTCTCTCTCAGCAATGACCATATAATACTTCTTCGGTTTTCTTTCAGAAAATAATCAGACCTGTTTTCTGTGAAGTTTTCCCCATAAAAAAAATCTACTATTTCTTCCTCATTTTTAAATACTTTTTCTTTGTGATTTAAAATGACAATATAAATTGCAGAACTTCATGTCCATCCAAAATTTGCAACAATCTTTTATCCTACTTAAACTCTTGTGATTTATTTATTTTTTTTTTATACAACTTGGGACCTACCTGCCTTGTTTCTAAACTTCCTAGTTAGACTCAACTGACAAGTCTCCATCTAAGACTTCTTTCATTTTGTCAGGGTAAAAAAAAAAAAAAAATATATATATATATATATATATCATTGAGCTGTCACTTTTCACACTGTTCCGGTACATGAGTGAAGCCGGATTTATATTGATCAAAGTGGCATGTTTGCAAAACCAAGTAAATGAAAACATCCATATAATTTATGGCTTGTTATATTTGGTGATAAACAGACATTTTAATTAAGTTTGAGGTTGAAGCTTCCAGACATTTCTGCTTGAATTTTATCGCCCTAAAAAATTAGGACCTTGGATGAAGGAGGAGATAAACAGTAGAACACATCCTATACATATACATTGACCAGAGATGCAAGTATATACGCTGTTTATGTGAGATATGGCCATGAAATAAAATACCAAGAAGGTCCCATCAACTCATAAAAGGCATCTGTGGAAAGCCTGACGATACAAAAGAACTTTTTAATTTTCCCTTCAGACAAAACCCAGAGATGCTTAAAGATACAGGTGTAATAATAATGAGAAATGATAAGTAATTCCAGTAAATATAGTAGTCCCTCCTTATCTGAGATTTCGCTATGGTTTCAGTTACCTGTGGTCAACCGTGGTCCAAACATATTAAACAGAACATTTCATAAATAATTCATCATTTGCAAATTGCTCACTGTTCTCAGTAATGTGATAAAACCTCAAGTTTCCCTGCTCTGTCACACCCTGAATTCACACTGTAGATATACAGTTGCTTAGCGGCTGTCACAGTTATCAGATCAACTGTTCCAGTATGATATTGCTGTGCTTGTGGTCAAGTTATCCTTATTTTACTTAATACTAGCCAGAGAGTGTAGGAGTTGCAATGATAGAATATTGTTATAACTATTCTACTTTATTACTAATTACTGTTGTTAATCTTGTACTGTGTCTTATTTGTAAATTAAGTTTGACTGTAGGTATGTATGTGTAGAAAAGAGTTCAGTACTATCTGCAGTTTCAGGCATCCACTGCAGATCTTAGAATATGGACAAGAGGGGACTATTGTGTATAGATTTACCAAAGTACCTGCCCATGGAGTAATTTGTCTCTGAACTTTTGAATGATGTCATCTGGTGTATTGTTACTGAGTAGACTTGAGGCCTGTGGCAGAAGAGCAGAATGAACCTGGAGTCTGTGGTTCTCAAGGCCTTCTTAGCCCACCAGCTACAGCAAAGTCATATCGTGTGTGGACTGAATCAGAGGCAAATGCAGTGGAGGTTTCTAAGGACTTATTTTGTGAGCAGCTCATGTCTTCTTGGTGAGATACACAGAAACCTTGGATCTAAGCCTAACTTTAAACATGTCTCTTAAATTTTAAACTAGAAAAAATTGCTAAAATATGTACATTCTCCTGTTTCAAGAAGCAAGTGTGGGCATAAAATATTTTTACAGCTTGTGGATTCATTATGGATATGAATGCAATACAACAATTTTTCCCAAAAATCCATGCATTAGTTTGCTAGGGCTGCCATGAGAAAATACCACAGACTATATGACTTAAACAACGAAAACTTAATTTCTTCTAGTTCTGGAGGCTAGATGTCTAAGAACAAGATGTCAGAAGGGTTGGTATTTGCTGAGGCCTTTCTCCTTGGCTTAGCTTTGTCTCCTTTACTTTGTGAGCATACATCCTGTCCTGTCTGTGTCCTTAAATTTCCTGTGCTTATAAAGACACAGTCAGATTGCATTAGAGCCCACCCTAAAAGCTTCATTTTGATTTAATCACCTCTTCAAAGTCCCTGTCTCCAAATACAGTCACATTCTGAGGTACTGGGGGTTAGGGCTTCAATATATAAAATTTAGGGATACATAAGTCAACCTAAAACACTAGAAATTAAAACTCACAAGAAGATGAAACTATAGACTAGTAAAATAGATATTCTCTTTTTTCCAAAGAAAGTTTCACCTCTTGAAAATTATCACTAAAATGAATTTTTAGAACATGATCAAAATGTGGTTGATGTATTATTTGAACAAAGGACATACAAATGCAGAGATGGGTTATTTTAGGCATCTGGAAGTTTGGAAGCACATCTGCGAGTTTGATGTCTGAGAAAATAATTATACCAATCCTCATTATTGTTCAGTGTTATTATAGCGATATTGCATGCTTAAGAGCAGTATTTTCCATTTAGAAGCACTTTCTCATTCATTGTCTATCTTTAGTCTTGAAAAAGCCATGTGAGTGCTGGTATTCACATATAGGACTTTTGTTTATTTGTGTTGAATGAACCAGAATGTCATAAGAGAAACTGAGTTTAAGGAGATTTCACATTAGAAGATGTTCTCTTTTGCTATTCTGGGTTGTATTCTGCTGGTTTTAATCTTCTTATTGTCAGCAAGGAAACTCATTCTATCTGATAATTTTTCAGAAATGGTGATATTATTTGTGTCCTCACCCAAATCTCATCTTAAATTGGAGTTCCCATATTCCCCACGTGTCTTGGGAAGGTCCAGGTGGAGACAATCATGGGGGTAGTTTCCCCCATCCTGTTCTTGTGATACTGAGTTCGTTCTCATGAGATCTGACGGTTTTATAAGGGGCTTCCCCCTTAACCGAGCACTCATTCTTCTTTCATCTGCCACCTTTTGAAGAAAGATGTGTTTGCTTCCCCTTCTTCCATGATTGTAAGTTTCCTGAGGCCTTCCCAGGCCTGTGGAACTACGTCAATTAAACCTCTTTCCTTTATAAATTACCCAGTCTCGGGTATGTCCTTATAGCAGCATGAGAACGGACTAATAACAGTGGATTTAAACTTTTTTCATCAATCAGAAAAATTATATTGATACCTACTCTGTTTAACACACTATTCTACATGTTAAAAAAAGCAATTGTCTACGTTATCGGGCATAAGATTACAATCCTCATTTATGAAAATATCCATAAATTTACTTTTCGTTGTACGATTTGGGAAGTCCATTCTATTTCTGATATTAATCTGATACCAAGATTTCTTTTTTTTTTATTATTATACTTTAAGTTCTAGGGTGCATGTGCATAATGTGCAGGTTTGTTACATATGTATACTTGTGCCATGGAAGGGGAGCTGACGAGTTGATACCAAGATTTCTAATTCCACTTTGAGCCTAAATCGTATTTTTGAAAAGAAACACAGAAAAACACTGTATACTGGATCTACCTTATAGGTAAGATAAAGGGGATTTTTGACTTCTCATTTTCAAGCACATCTGGAAGATAGTATATAGATTAGATATAAAATTTTATCAAGTTACTTAAGCATATATCTTTATAAAAATTACTAATTTGTTCTTTTAATAAGGAGCAACTGAAAAAAAAAAAAAGCTGATTTATTTTGCTTTCTCTGTAGTGAGGGACATGCTATTTCTCTATGGCAGAACTCTTCCAGTTTTATCATGATCAGTGCAGCAGGTCTCTATTTGAATATTTGAGTGTCTATGTATATTTGAGTATTGGTATCTGGAATCAATATTACATGAGAATTCCCCAACATAAAGAGAAAGAAATACCCAAGATATCTATTACTAGATTTTCTTTTTTACATTTTCAGTAACATATTTCAATCTTTCTCATCTGAGACTCTTCCTAACATTTTTTCATGAGGATTTACATAATAAATAAATTGTATCTTGGAATTAGAATAGATTGAGAGTCTCAGGGGACAGATTACAAGCTTGAGAAGTTTTGGGAGGACTGAGATATGGTACAAAATGGACTAGGATAGTGCTAAATTAGCATGGTAAATGCCAGCACTCAAGAAGGATGAGAAATAACCAGGTCAAAAAGACTTTCTTACAAAATACTTTATTTGGGTAGATGTGTGGGGATGTTGTGAGCTGAAATTCAAGTGGCTCTGGGATAATGTGAAAATTCTTAGAATTTGCTGCAATGGAATTGGTCAAAATTGAATATTTTTCCTGATACTATTCTTTCTTATATCCTAAGTAATATTTATCTCATTATTAAATAAGTGCCAAGTAGAGCATCAAAATGTTAGTGTCATAACATGTAGAAAATGTGCTTGTTTATTTTTGAACTGTAAAAAATAATGCATACTTGCTAAAAGTATTCATTATATGATAATGCAGAGAATAAATATAGAAATCTACCTTCATTTATTCTCAACCTTTCTCATGAGACGTAACCACTATTAAAAGTTTGTAAACATCAACATCAATATATGTGAACTGAATAATATCTCATTGCTTATGGCCCTGTTTTGACATGACAAGGTTGTAGTCAAAGAAATACCAACTAACCATGAGATAAATATTAAATTTAACATCTTTGTTCTAGTCTTTCACGATAATAGCAAATGTCATTTAAAAAATAAGTCAGGCGCAGTGGCTCTTGCCTATAATCTCAGCAGTTTGCAAAGCCAAGGCGGGTGGATCAACTGAGGTCAGGAGCTTGAGACCAGCCTGACCATCATGGAGAAACTCCATCTCTACTAAAAATTAAAAATTTGCTGGGCATAGTGGTGTATGCCTGTAATCCCAGCTACTTGGGAGACTGAGGCAGGACAATCGTTTGAACCCAGGAGGCAGAGGTTGTGGTGAGCCGAGATCGCACCATTGCACTCTTGCCTGGGTAACAAGAGCAAAACTCCATCTCAAAAAAATAAAAAGTAAATAAATAAATAGTCAAAATGGCCTTAATTATGTTTTTTTATTACTATTTTCTGATCCACGCTCACTCTCCATGCAGCTGATTCTATGTCTCTTTTATTCAAGTTCATACTCCTCATAATCACTGTTTCCCAAATCCAGACCAAGCTGAATTGTTCACAAGTCTTAACCAGTTCTAACTTTGGCATTCACCTTTTATTTACAACTAAGGACATCATGTAGAAATGAAATTTTTGGATTTAGAGATGCGTAACTAATAATTTGATTTACTCAGGAACCATTGTCTTTCTTATATGCTATGAGAATTTTTCTGAAAGAAAAAAAGGAAAGAACAGATGACATTTTCAGTAACTCCTGGGTCAGAAAAGAAACATTTGCATAAAGAGACAAGATCTTTAAATGAGAAAAACTTGGAGTACATTACTCAGCTGATAAAACAAATTTTAGATGAATAAACAGAAAACGGAAGCTGGAATTGAGCCAGATGTGGGATGTGTGGGGAACAAAATTTGGAGCAGTTTAGCTAGCAATGGAAAGTTAAGAATAAAACAAGCTCTTTGTAGTGCAAGTGCTGTGTTGTCTGGTTTGTTTAATTTTTGAAGTTGACACATCACACATTGTTGAAATGACACCCTGAATGAACTTGAGTGTAGTGTAGAAAACACTAACAAAGCCAAGAGCTCTGCCCTCGGTCATGAGTCATTAGTGGTTAAAAATTTTGAAAAAAAAAGGGCATCAGTTTGTCTGGAAGAATTTTCAAACTTGTCTGGATGTTGTGGACATGTGAACATGCCATGTCATCTGAGAAACTTGAAACAGTGTTTTTTAAAGCAATATGCCAAGAATTGAGATAATGAAGACATATACTCATATTTGAACAAAGTGACATCTTAATGAGACTGTAGCAATATGTTTCAGATTATTGAAAGGTTTAAGGTCTCATCACACTTAGCAGTCATTAGAGCAGTTTAACTTCTACCCTAGAATGAGATCACAGAAAGTGTGAAGCCATGTTAACATGTCTGGTATAAAATCATGGAAGGAAATATGGTTGTATGCCTCAGTGCAACATTTCAGATAGTTGGAATGTAATTCAAATAAACTAATTTATTTAATTCTGTGTGGATGAATTTCTGGAAGGAAAGAAGAACAGAAGGAAGGAAGGAAAGAAGGAAGGAAGGAAGGGAAGGAAGGAAGGGAAGAAGGAAGGAAGGGAGGAAGGAAGGGGAAGGAGAAGGGAGGAAAGGAATGGAGAAAAAATTTCAAGTAAACTTTAACAGAGCTTAATAAAAATGAATTGTTTGTGTTGTAGTCAGAAACAATGAATGACCTTTACCATAAGGTGACTGAGATCCGACCTAGTGAAAACTAATGGAATGAATTAACATGGAAATTTTATGTATATTTGCAATAAACTAAGAAAATGATTTATTTGTTAGTCCCATACGCAAATATCTTTGCTTTGGAGATCCTTCTGCTCCCAGATCATATTGTCAATCTTTGGTATTCAATTTTTATAAAAACATAAAGTATGAATCTTAGATGGGCTCTTCAATATCATCAAGCCTCCTTGTTAAAGAAAATAGCCACTGAGTCAAGTTCTTGAAAGAACCACTCCAGGGAATGTCTAAATGGAAGTGGTCTAGAAGCTAACTTGAGGAGGCGTGTAGAACTGTTTTTATATAAAGCAAGAGAAACTAAAAGAAGTTTGTGTTTTTAAAAATAAAATTGATGGTTCTAACCTGATTAACCAACTGGGGAGCCCAGGTATTTAGGCTACAGTTTAAATTTGCTATCACTTTTTCTGTACACTTGTTCCATGTTTGGGAAATATTAAGTATAGATTATGACCGCTTATGGTTAGCATTTGCAGAACTGTTAGCATCATAGGGATTGTACTATCACTAGCAGAATTTTTTAACACAACTTTTTCATGTATGAGCTTGTCCCAATACTTAGAACTACTGCTTGAAACTGGATTCGTGTAAGAGAAAGTTCTATTTTTTTTTTTTTATAAAATGTGATTTATCTAACCCTATAAATCTCTGCTAATAAACAATATGGAATATTAGCAGTTTACTAACTCATCAATTATGTTAATTTTTAATGCTAAAAACCTGGCTATCACATTTGAAGGACTGCAAATCACGTGTGTTTTGCATTTCCTTCCTAGGGAATTTAATTTTGGGGTCATATCCCCCTGCTTTTAATACAGTCCTGTCTCTGACATTGGCAATCTTTGTTAGCTGCTTTCCACCAGGTTTTTACTTTGCAGCATCCCCAAATATTAATTTGGGGATGATCTGATTGTGCGGAAGTTGGCACCACCTCTTACTTCTGTTGTGTTGTGAATAATGTCACCTAAGCCAGTCAGTCCCTTCATGCTGCTTGTCACAGTGATAAGGTCAGGTGCAGGTATGAGTTCTCAGTCAGATCAATCAGGTTAAACCTTCTTTCCACATGACAAGCATGAAGAAGCAGTAGCTCCCGGAAACTCTGGCACCTATCATAAATTTGGGTTGGCCTAGGATCCAGGTTTAGTGATAAGGTTCTGAGGAGTGAAGGAACACCAGGGTTCTTGGTCCTCATGTCGAATTAGAAAAAACGATACGGACACACGTGGAGTGATTTTAAGTAGCAGAGAATTTAATAGGCAAGAAGGAATGGAGAAGACAGAAGAAAGAAGCTCCCCTGTACAGAGACAGAGCAGGGGGTGGGGGTGGGGGCTCCAAAGTCGAAAGTCCCAAGTGCAGTGGACACAAGCCAGATATGTATGCAAAGGCTGGAGGAGGTGGTGTCTGATTTGCATAAGGCTCAGGGAATTGGTTTGACCAGGCATGTCATTCACATGACCCAGAAAGAGCTGGCCCTCCCACCCTAGCCTTTTAATATGCAAACGCAGGGCGCCATGATGTTCTACACACATGGCGATATGTGGAGGTAGGCATGTTGCCAGGAACATGTGGGGCAAGGACAAGAAGGCTGCGGCTGGAATCACCATGTTGGGTGGACCCAGTTTCTAACGGTCTGCATTTGCATATCGAAGATTGCCAGCCTGGCTCTGAGAGCCAGGGGTTTACAAGAAACTTTTCCAGAGATGCTTAAACAAAGAAAACTTCCCAAGGACCCCTTTTCCTCTCTATATGCTTAAAATAATTTCTTAATAACTCCTACAACGTTAGGACAACGTGACATTGCAGAATGCAAAAGAAAGTAAGAGAACTGGGTTATTTGATGATATCATTGCTCCGGTACTTTCACTTTCCATTGCCAAGGAATAGTCTGAGTCAGGCTACCTTTTCTGTGCTGACAGTTAATATTCATCTGGAAAAAGCACAATAGTAGTAATTTCACTGGTAGTCTGCTTTTCAACTCATGATCTAGGGTTTTTTAGCACATATCATTTTGTGTTTTAAACACAAAATGACGGCAAATGTGTATGGAAACAAAAGTATCAGTGTAAGGACAATTTACCTCTCTGATAGTCTAAACAGTAAGGAGGTTGATTTGACTGAAGCTAAGAATTTGCATTAAGGGATAGTAAGACCCTGTGTTGGATTAAAAAAAAAATGGCACTTATATACACATTGATTCCTTTTTTACTGATCTCAGCTGCTTTTCTCTTTTCCCAGGATTGAAACCAAGCTTACAAACTATATAAAGACAACAAAACGTACTGGTGTCTTATTCTTTCAACTTTATGTTTTTGCCTATTGTATTCCCAGTAGCTAGTTCAGTAACTGACATGTACTATTAAGTTTGACTGAATAATTTTTTTTTTTTTTTTTTTTTTTTTGAGGCAGAAAGTCTCGCTCTGTCGCCCGGGCTGGAGTGCAGTGGCGCGATCTCCCCTCACTGCAAGCTCCGCCTCCCGCGTTTACGCCATTCTCCTGCCTCAGCCTCCTGAGTAGCTGGGACTACAGGTGCCCGCCACCTCGCCCGGCTAGTTTTTGTATTTTTAGTAGAGACGAGGTTTCACCGTGTTAGCCAGGATGGTCTCGATCTCCTGACATCGTGATCCGCCCGTCTCGGCCTCCCAAAGTGCTGGGATTACAGGCTTGAGCCACCGCGCCCAGCCTGACTGAATAATTAAGTTTGAATTTAGTGCCACCCTACATAGGAAAAGAAATATTGTCTTTTAATAAAATTTATATTATGGTTAATTTTTCATGATGTGATGGCTTCAGATAATTTTTCTTTACTATTCTAAGCAATGCTTACCTATCATCATCATGTTCAAATGAAGTGCTTATTTGGATAACGATGTGTACATCAGTGACTAAGTCCTACACATACATACACATACACACAGGCACACACAGATAGATGATAGACAGATAAGGTATTGCGATGATAATTTTGCAACAACTTGACAACAAAGTACCTGGACATTTCATTAAAGATTATAACAGGTGTGTCTGTGAGGGTGTTTTGGATGAGATTAACATCTGAATTAGTAAAGACTGAGTGAAGCATATTGTTTACCCCAATATGGGTGGATCTCATCCAATCTGTTGAATAACTGAATAGGAAAAGTATGAGTAAGAGAGAGAAGAGAGAGGGGTAGAACTCTGTCTAACCTTATTTGAGCTGGGATATTGGTTTTCTCCTGCCTTTACAATCAGACTCAAGCTGTAATTTATACTATCAGCAATCCTAATTGTCAGGCCTTCAGACTGAAACTGTACCATTGGCTCTCCTGGATTTACACACACACAGACAGACAGACAGAAATACACACACACAAGTTAATGGAAACATATAGAAAAGATGCAATAAAGAAAAATGCTGGTACTGAAGAATTGAGGTGGTGAGAAAGTTAATTTAACAAGGGATACAGAGATACATCTCAAGACTGTGAGCACAAATATTTCTACTTAAAAAACAAAACCCGCCTACCCTTTTGGCTTTACAATTAGCCCTTAAACAATGTGAGGATTAGGGTATCCACCACTTGCATAGTCAAAAATTCATGTATCACTTTTGGCTCCTCCAAAACTATTAATAGATTACTGTTGACCAGAAGCCCTGTTGATAACACAAGCAGTCATTTAACATGTATTTTGTATGTTATATATAAATATTTTATACTGTATTTTCAATATAAAGTAGACTGGAGAAAAGAAAATTTTATTAAGAAAATCAAAAGAAAAAATATATTTATTATTCATTAAATGGAAATGGATCATCATAAAGGTCTTCATCTTCATGGTCTTCACATTGACTAGGCTGAGGAGCAGGGGTATGAGGATGGATGGTCTTGCTGTCTCAGCATGACAGTGGTACAACAATCTGTCTATAAGTGGATCCACATAGTTCAAAATTTGTTCTATTTAAGAGTCAACTCTATTCATCAGTATATGTTTTATTATTGTATTCATGTATTCATACATTTCCTTGCTAATTTATCCAGTAGTCACTCTTTTTTTTTTTCTTCTGAGAGAGTTTCACTCTGTCGCCCAGGTTAGAGTGCAGTGGCACAATCTTGGCTCACTGTAACCTCCGACTCCCGGGTTCAAGCAATTCTCTTGCCTCAGCCTCCCAAGTAGGTGAGATTATAGGCACCCATCACCATGCCCGGCTAATTTTTGTATTTTTAGTAGCAATGAGGTTTCACCATGTTGGCCAGGTTGGTCTCAAGCTCCTGACTACAGGTCATCTCTCTGCCTCAGTCTCCCAAAGTTCTGGGATTACAGGCATGAGGCACCACGCCTGGCCTGTCACTCATTTTTGAGTTTCTAATGCTTACCAAGTTAAAGGCACTCAATTAATAAGAGGCCCTCTGAATTCATTACCTATAATCAAAGAGAACACAAATCCAAACAATGAAATGCATCATGCTAGGGGCAGGCTAGGGGTAGATAGGAGAGAAGAGAAGGAGTGACTGAATCAGACTGATGAACCGGCTACATTAGGAAGAGATGAGAAGAGTACTTCAAGAGCACTAATGAATTTTCTGTATTTTATGTATTATTTTCTTTGGTCTTTCCAATGATATATGGGGAAAGATGGAGTACATTGCATCTCCTTTGAAATTAGAGTGATTTTGTTTCTGTTTCTAACTTTCAAGTTACTCTCAATCCTGAGTTTGCTGTGTCTATTCTGTAATAACCAGGCAAGTGTGAAGAGAGTAGTACTACTACACGAAAAAAAATTGTTTTATTTCTGCAATTCAGAAGACACTAACACCTTGCTTGAAATCTACACTGCCTAATGATCTTTGCACCCAGGCTATTGAATCCTACCTCTTTGGGGTGGAAACGTCTGCACAATTTACTGAGGCTTCCGGCAGGGTTATGTTGGTCTAGCAGTTAAATAGTTATGTTAGGAATAAAAAGGTATTTAATGGTTTATTGGAAAGTCAATGGCATAATGTGTGAAGTACCTCTTTAACAGTGTACTAAAAGTGTCAGAATCCTGTGCAATTTTCCACACACAAAAATGGCATAATGTCCTACAGGTGTCACACATTTATTCCCACTCGCTCTGCTCATTAGTAAAATATTTTAATGTATATTCTCCTATAAATTATTCAGACATGTCCTTACAAATTTCCAAGCTAAGCAAGCAACTAGGTCGATTCTGAAAAATATGTTAAACACTTACTAAAATTTATCTGAAGTGCTAATATTTCTTGTGGTTATTTCTACAACACAAATTCGCTGTGTTGATTCTTGTACTGTACATTGTGGAAAATAAGTTCTTTGAGCAAGGTCCAGATGTCCCTGATAGCTAAATTCTCATTGCCTTATGCCCACTACCAAAGTAATAAATATTGCCTATGGACAGCCTATGACCCCTTTAAAAAATAAGTTTACTATTTTTTAAATGGTAATTGACTTCTTTTGTGGACATGTATTTTTTTCTGAATACAGGCTTCTGAGTTGGTGGGTGTTTTCTGTACAGTGTCCCAAATACACACTGGCCCATAAGCCTTCATAACAAGATACTCTGACTTACAAAATCATCCATGATGTTTTAAAATATCTGTATTTTTTGAAGAAATGACCTTATAATTGTAAAACAAGTACATATTATCTGACATTTCTCATGTTTTAAAAGGGACTTATTTTGCATCAAGTTAATATCCTGTCGATGAAAAGGGTCCAGCACTGCAAAAAAATTTATTCTGAGCCAAATATGAGTGAACATGGCCTATGACACAGCCCTCAGGAGGTCCTGAGAACATGTGCTCAAGGTTGTTGAGGTGCAGCTTGGTTTTATACATTTTAGTGAGGCATAAGACATCAATCAAATATATTTAAGAAATACATTGGTTTGCTCCAGAAAGGCAGAAAAGTTGAGTTTGTTTAAAGACTTGGGATAGCTAGAAAGAAAATGTTCAGATTAAGATAAAAGACTGTGAAGACCAAGGTTCTTTTGAAGTCTTAAAGTGGCTGCCCTTAGCGATGATAGATGGTAAGTGTTGCCTATTCAGATCTTTAAAAGGTTCTAGGCTCTTAACCAATCTCTTCAGGATTGAGAGGTCCTGGAAGAAAAAGATCTAGCTATGTTAACAGAGATTCTTTACAGATGCAATTTTCCCCCCACAAAGGACAGCTTTGCAAGGCCATTTCAAAATATGGCAAAGAAACATGTTTTGGGGTAAAACGTTTTGCCTTTCTTCTTTCTCACATAATGCTATGCCACAGTTAGATTCTAAAGTAAGTCACAATATAGGGTTAAATAAAACCCATCTGATGAGAATTTATGATTTGTAGGGCATGACTCCCTAGACCTGTCAGATAGGAATTTGGGCAAGATAAAAAAATTCAGAGCTTAGTCTTCAATTCATATATTTTAAGAGTCTGTCTTAGTTTGAGGTTGCTATAATGAAGTACCATACACTTGGTGGCTTAGAAACAGAAATTTACTTCTCATAGTTTTGGAGGTTGGAAGTCCCAGATGAAAGTACCAGCATGGGGTAGTATCAGGTGAGATCTGTCTTCCAGTTTGTAGACTGCCATCTTCTCATTTTATCTTCACATGATGGGGAGTCGAGCAGAGAGAAGAAGCAAGCATTCTAGTTATGCTTGTAAGAGTACTAATCAAGTTCCTGAAGGCTCCACCCTCATGATCCCATCAGATACTAATCACTTCCCAAAGGCCCCACCTCCAACTATCAACACATTGGTGGTAGGATTTCAAAACATTGTATGTGTATCATTATGTGGAACACAAAGATTCAGTCAATAAATTAGTTAATATGGATAAAAAGACATATTAATATACATATGGTATGTACATGTATATATATGTGTATGTGTAGCTATATATGTCTCTAAACTTATATTTTTATTTTGTACCCAGAGCTATATTATTATATCTTTATATATAAATGTAAGGGTATATACATCTTGTCAATCACATATCAAGTCATCTAGGCAATCCTTTGTATAGCCATATTAAGTGGGATAAATGTGTATGTGTGTGTCTGTGTAATTACATATACTGCATAATTGTACTGAGCCCACAAATAGAAAATAAAAGACTCAAATTTATGCATGCATATGTAATATACATGTGATCTGTTCCTTAAGACTACTGGAACATAAGTTTCTTAAATGTTTGTTATAAGACTAATAAAGACATATTTTTATTACATCTAACAGTTAGCAGATTCTTAGGTATGCCATTAGTGACCTAACATTTATCTCAACTCCATGATACATTTATTTGGAACAGTGAACAATAGTAGTTTTAAGAGGTCGTCCTGTTCTGAGGTTTCACAGGTATTCCTCTGTTTTTTTTTTTTTTTTTTTTTTTTTTTTTTGAGAGGGAGTCTCGCTCTGTCGCCCAGGCTGGAGTGCAGTGGCCGGATCTCAGCTCACTGCAAGCTCCGCCTCCCGGGTTCACGCCATTCTCCTGCCTCAGCCTCCCGAGTAGCTGGGACTACAGGCGCCCGCCACCTCGCCCAGCTAGTTTTTTGTATTTTTTAGTAGAGACGGGGTTTCACCGTGTTAGCCAGGATGGTCTTGATCTCCTGACCTCGTGATCCGCCCGTCTCGGCCTCCCAAAGTGCTGGGATTACAGGCTTGAGCCACCGCGCCCGGCCTATTCCTCTGTTTTTAAGGGCACACAGTCATTCAGTAATAATAACTATTCTAACAATGCCAAATTTAACTATTGTATTTCTGATTATGTTACAGATTTATCACATTAATTTTTTAAAAAACTGTTAAATAAGTCAAACAACTTAGATAAGGTTCAAGTGTTTTCTTCTCTCTGTATTGCATACTTTTAATTACATTCTAAAGAATTTTAATAAGTTAAGATGCTTGAGTAATTCTGCCTATGTTTACTGATACCATCTTGGAAATTAGAAACCCATAAACATTTTCATTCTATTTGGGTTGAGATGAACAATCTCTTCACTTTATTTCTATCGATATGCTAATATTTGGAATATAAAAGTATTCAGATTGCAATTTTAGAAAGAACTTTTAAATTTACTTATTATTTAATCTCCTTAATCAACCTTTCTTTATCTTCATTAGCCATTTCAAGATTTTATTGAGAGTTGTGAAAATTCCCTACTACTAGTATCACACATGAGCCAATTCCTATTATGCCTTAATTTCTGTCTGTAAATTTATAAGAATAACATGTATCCCTTCTGTCTTTATTAAATATTTGTAAATCTTGCTTCCTCTTGTATCTCCAGGCATTTCAAGGTAAGGCTGGTAAACGGCTTTCCATTTTCCTGAGAAATATGAAGCAATCAGAGGAGATATGCTCAAGCTGTATCTCTTCATCTACCCATTTTCCTGCCATTGTGCTGATATGTTCTCATTGCACACAATGAATTGCCTCTCTTCCTGGCTTAGACCATGCCACCTCATAAGCACAGGGTCCCGTTTATTCTTGCTTACTCAAGGAAACTATTTCAGCAATAATCTTTCTATTTTTTTAAGAAAGGGTGTTCCATTCAGTATCACATTTTTTCACTAAGATAAAAAAATATTGTTTCACCAAGATTAAAAGAAAATCAAAACATAACCAAACTAAATAAAGCAAAACAAAACTCTTGTGATTCCATTGATCTTGTAGGTTATGTGTGATTTTTTTGCCCTCCTTTGCCTCATATTGTTTATTCTCCTTTTCTCTAATTTCTTCCCACCTATCTTTTTGAACCCAAACTAGTACATATGTTTTCCCTCTACCACTCTACTCTACTCCATTCCATTTTTCCTTGTGTACGTCACCAATAACTTCCACATAGCTAAGTTCAATAGTTAATTTTTAGTCCTTATACTAGGTTGAATAGAGCCTCCCAAAACTCATATTTACCCAGAACTTCAAAATGTGACCTCTTGAAAGGAGAGTCTTTAAAGATATAATTATTAAGATTAGCTCATACTGGATTAGAGTGAGACCTAATTCAATGCCTACTCTTCTTAAAAAAGAGAAAACAGAGACACACAGAAAATGCACAGAAGAAAAAGCTAAGTGATAATAAAGGCAGAGATTGGAGTTATGATGCCACAAGCCACAAAATGCCAAGGGTTGTCAACAACCACCAAAGGCTGGAAGAAGCAAGGAAGGAATCTCCGGAGTCTTGAGAGGGAGCAGGGCCCTGCTGACATCGTGATTTCAGACCTCTAGACTTCAGAAGTGTGAGGCAGTAACCATATCAACCCTGGGAAGTTGAAATGCTCCTTATTTTACTTGAATCGTCAGTAGCATTTAATACAGTTGCTCACAGTTTTCTACAGAAAACATTGAATTTACTTGGCCACCAAGACAACACATTCATCCGTTTTTTCTTCTTCTCTGAATGCTTCTTATTAGTCTCTTTATTTCTCCCTGATCTCCTAACATTAGAGTGCCCTAGAGCTTAAACCTTGCACCTCTTCCTTTTTTTTTTTTTAAATCAACAGCACATTTTCTGTCTACTCTCATCTAGTATCATGACCTTAAATCCCATATATGCTGATGATTCCTGAATTTATGTTTGTAGTCCAGACCTCCCACCTGAACTCTGTTTGTAGCTTCCTTCTTAACATATTCCTATTCATGTTTAATAAGCATCTCAACTATAACATGTCCGAAACTGATAAATCAATGTGTATGACTCTGCTATTTTAACAGGGAGCATTTATGTTGTTTCTCTAACTAATAAATAATAAAGATTAATAACCGAACAATAGCTTGGGTTAAATATCTTGATAATTTTTCTCCCTCAATGAAGTTTTGATTTTTGAAACATGAAACATGGACCGTAATTTTATAGTGTCTCTTTTCCCTTAATAAGTTACTTTGTCACTTGACTCAATAAAATAATATTGTCTTCCAGGAAATACTTAACAAAGTATGTGGTCTTATTACTTTAGTACGGAGAATTTAAAATATAATTTACATGCTATTCTAATGAATGTATTTATTTTCTTGTGTATGTATTATATGTGATTTATAAATACTTTTGTACTTTTTTGTACTTTGAACCTAAAGCCAGCTTCAACGCATATCAAAAACTATACAATACTGAAATAGTTTGGATGTCTTCTCTGAATCTCATGTGGAGATATAATCCCCATTGTTGGAGATGGGGCCTGCTGAGAGGTGTTTGGTGCATCAGGGAAGATCCCTTCTGGCTTGGAGCTGTCCTCGTGATAGCGAATGAGTTCTCATGAGATATGGTTGTTTACAAATATGTGGCACCTCTCCCCCACTCTCCCTCTTCCTCCCAGTCTTACCATGTAACATGCTTGTTCCTACTTCACCTTCCATTATGACTGAAAGATCCCTGGGGCCTCCCCAGAAGCCAGGCAGATGCTGGCCCCATGCTGCATAGGATATTCAGCTGGCAGAACCATGAGTCAATTTATTATCTTTTCTTTATAAATTACCCAGTCTTGGGTATTTCTTTATAGCAACACAAGAATGGCCTCACACAAATATCCACAGATTAAACTTCAATATTTCTCAAGAGTACATAAATACACAAACACAAATAATAGTACTCAAAATATCCACTAGAGAAAGATAAAGAATAAAACATTTTGATAATAAAACATTATCAGAAAGGTTTCATGTTTTCAAACAACCGTTGAATGTGGTAACAGGCCTATCTTTGCTCCCCCAAGCAAGATTAGGGCATCCTAGTTGATTCTTTTTTTTCTCTTTTTTGAGATGGAGTCTCGCTCTGTTGCCCAGGCTGGCCATCTCGGCTCACTGCAAGCTCCGCCTCCTGGGTTCACACCATTCTCCTGCCCCAGCCTCCTGAGCAGCTGGGACTGCAGGCACCCGCCACCATGCCTGGCTAATTTCTTGTATTTTCAATAGAGACAGGGTTTCAACGTGTTAGCCAGAATGGTCTTGATCTCCTGGCATCATGATCTGCCCGCCTTGGCCTAAGTGTTGGGATTACAGGCGTGAGCCGCTAGTTGATTCTTAATAGAGAAAAGAACTGCAGAAAAAACGTAAATAGTAAATAATATTATTAATTGTCAAAGGAGATGCTGAGAAATATACAAACGTATGTTAATAAAATATGATAGAGTAAAAAAAAATTCTATGTGATAATTTACTTGTGTAGTGGATTGCAATGTACAGTTTCATCCTGAAGCTGTAGTATAACTGGTACCGAAGGTTTGGGAACATGGGTAGACACTACATTTAACCTGAATATAAGTATGCTCATGGTGGGTATGAGCCAGTTTGGTAGGTGATTGAAACACCTATAATGTATCTTCAATGGGAATGGAAAGTGGGATAGAGAAAAACTGAGCAGAGTAGACATCTCCTGTTAAGAGAGCCACGTGTAAGTTCAAGTAAGATGTCCTTAGGTCTCCCAGAAATAAAGCTGGATGACTTTTCTGACTAGAGATAGAAGTCTTATATTTGCCAAAGTGGACAAGAAGCCATGATCTTCTACTTTACATTTCTGGCTGTGACACTTACCCTGAGCATCTGACTTGTATAATCAACTGCATATGTGGCTTCTCCACTTAGATGTCTTATTGGTATCTCACACTCAACAGGTCAAAATTAAAACACTGGATTCCTGTCTATCTCCAGCCCTGTGTCTTTTTCTGTCATCCTACCTCAATTAATGCTCCAAACAACATCCAGCTGCACAGATCCCAAACTCGAATTATCTGTTTTGCTTCTTCATGCAGCTTCCTATCATTGCCTGGCATTAACTGAGGAATAAGACAGGTCTCTTACTATTCTCAATATCTAATTGTTAAAAAATTTATTTTATTTTTGATTTAGTGGGCATGTAGTAGGTGTATATATTTATGAGTTACATGAGATATTTGGATACAGACATGCAATGTGTAATCATTTCATCAGGTTACATGGGGTATCTATCACCTGAAGCATTAATCCTTTGTGTTACAAACAATACAGTTATACTCTTTCAGTTATTTTAAAATGCACAACTAAACTATTCTTGATTCCTTTACTTTTTTTACTGCCTCCTCATCCAATTCATCAGCAAGTCATATTAGTTTTACATTTTATTCAAAATCAAATTACTAATTCCTCCTTCCTCTATTACTGTGCTACTGCACACAGCCATTATTTCTCCACTAGAATACAGCAACCAACTCTAATTGACTTTTCCCTTTCAAATATCACTTTGCTACAGTCCATAGAAGCCAGAATAATCCTCTATTAATATAAATAATATTATATTATTTCTGGCTTGTAATGTCCAATGCTCTTCTATTACATTTGTTGCAAAATGCAAACTCTTTCCTGGGCCTTCAAGGTCCTCCTACAGGATTTAGCCAACCTTGCATTCTTTTATTATTTCCTTTCATACTACCTTACTAATTTCTCCTTGTTCCCCTGTTCTCCTTTACTTTTCTTCCCGCTTCCCAAATAAGATAAGCTTCTGCATAGAGCTTTTGCCTTATTTTTCATTCATTTAGATCTTACTCTGCACATTCTGCAACTACTTCTAGTAATTTACATTTAAGTTTTTAATGGAACTTCACAGAGGTCTTCCATGAACATCCAATTTTAGACATTTTCAGATTAATTCACATTAAGAGACTATATGTGATGTTATTCATAACTTACTTTAAATGTGTCAGGTTACAGAGTTTCATAGTACATACAGACTGATTATCTTGAGCTTTAATTATAAATATGTCACTGTCCTTATCAAGAATTTACACTTTTGCAGTTAATTCTCCCTTTTTATCTGGAAGCACACAATTCAGAGGGAGCTATTATAAATCCTTCAGCCAGCAGATTGAGAAATGATATTTTATTGGTAAAATTAGTGGCCTTTAAAATAGAATAATAAATGTTTAAGATGGGATCTTATCAATAAAGTTAAAGATATTAATGATGTGTGGTTGGCTTAATTGTCTTTTATACACTCAACCCTGTTACATTCATAGGCTATCAATATCCAGAAAGGTCTGTAGCATAGACCCTTGAGTGTGAGTACATGGATTGGTCATAATATTGTATCCATTCTCTGAATTAGGCACTTTTTGCTTGATGTTGGTTCTAAGGGGAACACCTCTGTAATGGAACTCCATCAAATTTATAAAACTTAGAAAATAAGGTTCATGAACCATTTTATGTCAACTCTGATAATAAATATTTAACTTATAACTGTCAATGTAGTGGCAGCAATTAGTCTACAATGTGCTAAAACTTGTGGATAGGATATTCCTTGCCCTTTGGAAACACTTTCTACTCTTAACTGCTAAAGATAATCTAAGAGTCAGGCTTACCATGCTAATCACTAGTTTTTGTCCTAAGACCTCTACCCAGTGATTACCAGGAGAACAAATTATTTAAAAGCTCAAATTAACTTAAAATTAATCTATTCTGATTATTTCAACTGTTTGTTCATGAAATGTTTAGCTAGACTTTGGGGGAAAGTCTTTTAGATAGCCACTCCTTTTTCTGTTTCTTTTCTTAAGACAGCATGTGAATTTACTGTGTGAGGAGAAAGTGCATCCTTGCAACATTAATAAACAACTTGTTCTTAATTAGCACATCCTCTAGGTTTTAGCTCTTTTTTTTTCCCAGGGGCTTCTCGCCTTGTTCCAGTTGTAGCTGAATTTTGCTGCAAGTGTAACTCAGGGGCTGCTCAGGGTCCCCTCACCTACCCTGGTTGACTGAGCTTCTTGCTGGCTGCAGACCCTGCAGTGATGGTCAGTTTTTCCATCCAGCTGCTGTCTTGGCATCCTCTCTACCTTCCAGGATTCTGACTTCTGCCTCGGAAACACCTCATCCTGACACAACAGGCTCCATGAAATGGCATCTGACATTTAACTCAACAATTTAAAAACAGGAGAAATAAATGCTTATCGAGAAAGCAAAACCAAAGAGTTCTGGCCATTCTCTAGGTTGGGAGACAAGACAGTGTGAGAGAGAAACTCCTGCATCCTAAAATTGTGACTTCAGGCCTCAGCACTCCACACCTCAGAGATGTTTCCTTAATACTAAAGTCTAGTTTTGCTCTTTAAATAGAAGCACAGGGAGAGAACATGCCAACCAGCTTCTTTCAACTCATTCTCCTTCACTTCCCTCACTCTTTACCTTCACATTATCATCTCCAAAATCAGGCCTCCTTCTTCACTAATGAGATAGGGAGGATTTGGGCCCAGATGATCTTCTGATCTTGATAATGTTATACTCTTTACATACTTGACAAAATGGACTTTGCCTATGCACTAAATGTGACTACTTATTTGACCTTAGCATAAGGAGATTATTTTGCATCATCCCAGTAGGCCAACTGTAGTCACAAGATGCCTTGAAAGACACAGAAGCCAGAATAAAGTCAGGAAGATAGCAGAAGTGGAAGTCAGGGAGATTGGAAACATAAAATAGTCTCAACTCATCATTTTTGTCTTTGTAAATGAGAGGTGGGCACTAACACTGGTGGCCTCTAGAATCTGAGAATAAGCTACAGCCATAGATAGAAAAGACCCTTGGAGAGAACTTTCCTTTCTCTCTGTTCTTTCTTATTCTGAATGTCCTCCTAGGGTAATTTCTCTCTTTTAAATTGTAGATTGCCATCAAGAGAAAACCTTCCTCTCATTTTAGCTTAGGGCTTTCATAGTACTAAAGCGGCTACATTGTCTGGGGTATATACCCAGGGGTTCATTGTTGCATGCTAGGAAAATTTAGAACATAAACACACAAGAAGAGTTTAGGAGTGGCGGTTTAATAGGCAGAAGAGAATAGGAGAAAGAGAAACAGCTCTCTTTATAGAGAAAGAGAGGGGTCTCGGAGTGGAAAGGACCAGTGGGTGGCAGATACGCCAACTTTTATTTTATTTTATTTTATTTTGACAGGGTCTCACTGTCTCTCCTAGGCTGCAGTGCAGTGGCATGATCTTGGCTCATCACAGCCTCCGGCTCTCAAGCTCAAGCAATTCCGGTGCCTCAGCCTCCTGAGTAGCTGGGACTACGGGCATGCGCCACCACGCCCGGCTAATTTTTGTATTTTTAGTAGAGACAGGGTTTCACCATGTTGACCAGACTGATCTCAAACTCCTGACCTCAAAAGATCCACCCACCTTGGCCTTCCAAAATGCTGAGATTAGAGACATGAGCAACCATGCCCAGCTGATGCGCTGAATTTTATAGTCATGTTTAAGGAGGCGATGTCTGATTTACACAGGGCTCAGAGATTGATTCAATCAGGTATGATGCTTACATAATGTACGGGAAGGCTGGTCACCCCACCCTAATCTTATGCAAATGGACTTTCCAGTTGATTGGGGCCATCTTGTCTGCTCCTTACAGTACATGTGGCTGACAAAGAGAAGGGAAGATGGAGCTGCCATCTTTTTGTTTTTTGTTTTTTGTTTTTTTTTGAGACAGAATTTCACTCTGTCACCCTGGCTGGAGTGCAGTGGCAAGATCTCAGATCACTGCAACCTCCCACCTCCTGGGTTCAGACAATTATCCTGTCTCAGCATTCCGAGTAGCTGGGATTACAGACGCACACCACCATGCCTGGCTAATTTTTGTATTTTTAGTAGGGAAATGGTTTTGCCATGTTTGCCAGGCTGGTCTTGAACTCCTAACCTCAAGCGACCTCCCAAAGTGCTGGGATTATAGGGTGAGCCAGCTCACCCAGCCAGAGCTGCCATCTTGGACATTTCTAGGCCCTATTCCCTCCCGCCATTCACTGGTGCAAGCTCCCAGCTTATCTATGTCTGCAGCTCAGCTTTCCAGGCTGCTCTTTGTTAGAAAATGATTTAGGGCTGCTTTTCGTTAAAGAGAAAAGCCTTGCCAAAGGCTACTGTACCCTCACTATCTGCCTAAGTAATTTCTTCTTAACTCCTGTAGTCCAGGTATTGACTACACACAGAACCTTATAAATCCCAATCATCCCACCTCCTCATCCATGTGTGTATGTTCTACTTTTGAAAGTATAAAACAAATGTAGTTGTTTTTCATTAAAATATCTGTATGTAGCACCATCTTAGAATCTCTTTCCCTCTCTGTCTTTTATCTATTGATCTACTATGATCTTTACAGATCCCTTATATCTTGTATGTTGGTTCGTTCTCAGTGGAAACATTTCAAATTGATTATTTAGGAAATTGTTTGTACAAATTAAGATTATGTAAACTCTAAAAGATAAGAAAGGTGAGAAATGTGCTTATTTAGCTAAAATTTAGAATCAGTAATAAGGTGGAAACAAAGGAAGAAAATGGGAAGCATACATTTCTTGAAATGTCAAACATCACTGGGTGACTTTATTATCTGTACCTATTACCTCAATTTAGGATCCCACTTTAACAGGTATTTGTAACAATCGTCTGCTGTGTCAAATGCTGTTATGAGAGTTTTACATATATTATAACACTGGATCCTCAAAATTATACTGTCAGTTAGGTATATTACAGTTGTATTGGAAAGTCAAAATTGTGGTTTATCAAGGAAAATTGACCAAAATTATTTCGACTAGGACTGAAGCTCCTGGAATTAAGATAAGGTAGCTAGAAATGTAATAGATAGGCATTTGCTTTTTCTACTATATTTCTGCAGGATATCTCTCAAGAACCTCTACTTCTCTGGATTTCCACTGCCTTCACTTGATTCAAGTTTCATCACTCAAACATCTATGTTGATTCTATCCCAGTCCCCTACCATCATTATCTTGCCACAGTGGTTGATTCTGTGATTAGGCAAATGTTTCAGAATACTATTCTGTCTTTTCAAAGATCAAATTTGTACAAACATTTAAGGATCTACTATCTTCATAACATTAGAATAAATACTATGACAAATAAAAGCACTAAGAAGATGTCCCTTCCTTTAAAGAGTCTGTAGTTTATTTGTGCAGGTGTTGAGATGTATCAACACAAAGTTAAAACAATACAGAGTAGTCTATTAGTGCCGATATATGGGTATGAGAATTATATTACAGAGAACTAATTTTGAGAGTTTGAAAGGCTGGGAAAGGCTGTAACTTGGCATGGTTGAAAAGACTATAATGAAAATGAGGTAGCCTAAAAGAGGATCTGAAATATTTAGATAGTTTATTGGGGAGAATGAAGGATGTTTGGAAGGTAACAAAATACACAGGTGAGAATAAACATGGAGTTTTGTCACTATAATAGGCTCCTCCTAGGGTCAGTGAACCAGGAATTCTCCATGATGCTGCTCTGGGACCCACAGTTGCATGGATAATTTTGAACTAAATTAGGGAGAGTTTTGATGTTTGACTTCAGAAATTAACACTTTGTGAAAGTCATGGAGAGCCATTGAAAATCTGTGGGTGAAAAATATCATAAAAATTCAAGATTTTGAAAAAATGAATCTGATAAATTAGTTTGGATGAGACCAAATATGAGAAGAAGGGTTAAGAAATTTGGAAGAAGAAATGGAGGCTGAAAGCTAAAGGAATAGAATTAAATAGGAACATTTAAAAAACCATATTCTCCTAGATGTGAGTTAGAGTTATTCTTAGTAGTTCTTGGAAGCTTAAGAATGTCTCATCCTCTTTTCTTGGCTCGATATTTAATAAATATCTGTCATGGAACTGTGTTGAGATGAGAGGAAAACAATGAAAAGATAGAGTGATCCCAGCATTGTATCTCAAACTACTGCCCTAGATATCTAGATAAAACAAATACTGAGAGCAATTTAATTTGGGATAACTGCTTTTATTACAAACATCTACATGAAATTAACAGCTTGTGAAAATGTGTTTTTCTCCTGTCAATTTACACTTGATTCTTTTTGCACATCTTACACTTTTTTTCTGATAAGATTATAAATATGAATCAAACTCTTTTGGTTACACATGTCGATTAGATGAAGTAAATTAAACAGTAGAGATGGGTGAACATGTATAACCAAAAAATATTTAAAATACCAACAAGAAACCTTAATATAAAACTACTTTCTGGATGTAAGTTTATCTAAATGCTCTGTTATTCTCATGTTATATTATTAACCAAGGCAATAATTATTAATTCAATCACTCAACATGGCTTTAGATGGGAGGGCACAGCAGTAAATAAAACAAAGTTCCATTCTACCTGAACATTTATGTAAATATTTACATATAGGATTTAGAGATGGTATTAATTTTCATGCAACAATTTTACACAAGCATCAGAACATTATATACCAAAAGCATCTTCCTTTCATGGTGAGAAAGATCTTGGCTTTCTGTCTGAGTAGAATAGATCATAGCCACTATGCTTCCATTTTAGTTTGAAAAATTTTACAGCTCATTACAACTTACGAGGATATTCATTCCAAATCACCCTTTATTTTTTTCTCGTCTCATTTCTCTGTGTTCAGATTACCCTATAATGACATAGAAAAATAATAGGTGATATTTCTAGTTCTCAGCCTTCCACTCACCTGTTTTGTAATTTTAAGCAAATCACATAAGCGTATAAGTTTTCATTATCTAATTTGTGGTAAAAAATTAAGACTCTAATGAGGAAACATTTAATTGAGACACTGGGGATATGTAAAACCACCAGGCATAGTTTCAGGGGACTTGATTTTGCTTGAATGTTTTTCAAAAAAATTATGTTTAATAATGACTAAGAAAACAGAAACTTTGTATGTGAAAGCAAAACAAAAAAACTAACATTTGATAGAATAGTTTTAATGCAGAATTAAATTTTAAAGAAGCTGAAATAAAAGAATTTGAAAACATTTCATTTTGGAGCTAACATTTCTAGGAGTGACAGAGCCCCTCACACTTGTGTGTTTGATGAGAAATAAATTTACCCTCTCCTGTTTCTATCAGTGCTCAGGTAGAAGAAACCTCTCAGAGGCTGAGAGGCACCAACAGATCAACTAGAATAGTGCTGTGGGCACAATGCATGCTCAATTATAGTTATTATAAATACCATGAATGCTTATACGGCAAAAGGAGTGAAGCATATTTCTTTAATTGAAGAAAGTATATTTACCATATGTTTCCTATAGTGTAAAACACACCAGCTGGCACATCTTGGACATTCAGCATATGTTTTTGTGATTGATTTCTACTCTATACATCCAAGAAATGCTTATGAATCTTCTCGAATGTGTTGCCTGCTAAGATGTATTATAAATGCTTGAAAGACATTGTTTCCTCTTTGCCTTCCACGCCCAAACCAAAATAGTCTAGATTTTCCTTGCTTTGAATTAGCAGCCAAAATGACTTCACTCTGTAAAAACTTAAGAGTAAGCTCAGCCAAAAATTCAGATACACTTACATGCATACCCATACTCAGAACAAAGAGCTTAGAAAAGCTTCGCTTGGCCTATTCGTGTCACTATTATGTAGCAGGAAGTGTTGCTACAGGAAGTCAAAAAAATTATCTAATAGGTGTGCTTACTCATCAACTCAAATAACTTTTTGAAGGGAAAAAAATGTGTGTTTCTGTTACAGTGAATAGATTTAGAAATACTTATCTCAGGTCTCATTCTATTTTGAATTGTGTCAAAGACAGATGGATAAAAAAATAGTTTGTCAAATAAGGGAGATGAATTTCTTTTTTCTAGATTTTTCTTTATATGTTTTATCAAAGTATTGCATAGTACTTGCATCTGATTGACATTTCCCTCCAGAAAGGCTAAAGAGTCATAAAAAGAGTGAAGGGGGAACTTGAGTTTTACTGCAGGGATCTTCCAGGTGCAGTGTGTAGAATTTTGGAGCATAAAATGAAGGGTGGGCTGCATTGAAAGCTTGGCGTGGTGATATTTGTCAGAGGCTCAATGACACATCTTTACCCTAGATCGGAATACAACTATGAGTTTACTTTCTCTGGTTGTGTATCCCTGAAGCTCAGAACTATTTTGTATACAACTTTTCCGGGCAACGAATAAAAGCATAGATGAGGATAAAATTGGAATTGTTATAAAAAAATGCCCTCACATGGGTAAGAGGGCAGTTGGAGGTTGAGAACTGGCACTGAATACCATTCAAAAATAAAATGTTCCTGTATATTAAGCCTTTATCAATTGGTATTTACTTTTTGTGAATGGCTAATATTTAAACATCAGTCTCTAGCAGAATTGAGAAAGGGTCTGTAGAAAATAATTTTCTTAAAATACAAAGCAAATCTAAAAAAGTTCCAAATTGCTAAAGCACATAGGACTATCCTTTTCCTTTGCAATTTGTATCCTCAATGTCTTTTGTCATGTTCTCGGGAGGGCATACACTTTTACTTCTTTTTTTCTTTCTTTCTTTCTTTTTTTTCTTCCTTTATTTTTTTTGCCACTGATCCTCCCTATATTTCCTTCAGGATAAAAGACACCCTTATGTGAGATCTTCTCACTTCAGCGTAGTGCTATTAAGCGCTCCTGGGAAGCCCCCATATTCAAATTTAAGGGTGACACCACACTCTCCTTTGCTTGAATTCTTGCAGATGTGACATCACCGCCATCCGCTTCCTGGAAACATTGTTTGTCTTGCCCCCCTCACTGCCACCCTGTGCCCGCTCCTCCCGCTTCCCTCTACTCCACAAACTCCTGGAGATCTTGTCCACTGCTAGGGCTCTTTGCAGCTAGAAGCTGACCCAGACCTTCCCAGGTCACCTCTCAACTAACTCACTTGGTCTGCTCTCTAAGGCATCTCAAGTCAGTGCCTCGAGGGGATGAAGAATGGTCAAAAGCAGGCTGCTGGGTCACTCTTCAAGGTTCACAGGACAACCTTGTGTTCTCAGTGCGTCATTTCAGTGCTCATATTTTTATCTTGTTTAATTGATACATAGTATTTACATACTTACGGGGTACATGGGTTATTTTGTTCCATGAGTAGAATGGGCAATAACTAAGTCAGGATAATTGTGACACCATCCCCTTGAGTATTTATCATTTATCATTTCCATGTATTGGAAAAAATTTAAGTCCTCTCCTCTAGCTACTTTGAAATACAATACATTGTATTGTATGTAAAATACATTGTTGACTAGTCACCCTACTCTTATCCTATCTTTTCTTATCTTATCCCTTGTAACTGTATATTTGTACCCATTGACCAACACTTTTTCATCCACATCTCTCACCCATATACCCTCTCTAGCCTCTCCTGTCTATCATTCTACTCTACCTTCACGACATCAACTATTTAAGCTCCCTCATGAGTGAAAACATGCCGTAATTGTCTTTCTGTGCCTGGCTTAATTCACTTAACATAAAGACATCCAGTTCCATCCACGCTGTTGCAAATTATATGATTTCATATTTTTTATGACTGAATAGATTCCATCGTGTATTCATACCACTTTTTCTTTATCTATTCACCTCTTGATGAACACTGAGGTGGATTCCATATTCCACACTTTTGCTATCGGGAATACTGCTGCAATAAATCTGTGAGTGTAGGTATCTCTTTGATAAACCGATTTCTTTTCTTTTGAATAAATACCCAGTAGTGGGATTGCTGGATTGTAGGGTAGTTCTATTTTTAGTTATTTTGTTTGTTTGTTTGTTTGATTGTTTTTAGAAATCTCTGTACCGTTTTCTATAAAAAAATTTTATAGAAATTTTTAGAAATTTCTATACCATTGTGGCATCGTTAATTTATATTCCTGCCGACAGTGTGTAAGAGTTATTTTTTTCTCTACACCCTCACCAGCATTGGTTATTTTTTGCATTTTTGATATAAGCCATTTTATGTCTGATGAGATATCTCATTGTGATTTTGATTTGTATTTCCCTGTTGAGCGTGATGTTGAACAAGTTTTTTAGTGTATTTGTTGAAAATTTGTATGTCTTCCTTTGTGAAATGTCTATTCATGTGTTTTGCCTACTTTTGAATGGGATTTTTTGTATTTTTTACTATTGAGTTGTTTGAATGTCTTATTTATTCTGAATACTAGTCCCTTGTTGGATAAATAGTTGCAAATAATTTTTCCCACTCACATTGTATCTTCACTTTGTTGATTGTTTCCTTTGCTATGCAGAAGCTTTTTCACTTAATATAGTCCTATTTGTCTATTTCTGCTTTTGTTGCCTCAGCTTTTACGATCTTAGCTACAAAATTTGTTCACCTATACCAATATCCTGAAAAGTTTTCCCTGTTTTCTTCTGGTAGTTTTATAGTTTCAGGTCTTATGTTTAGGTTTTTTGATCCACTTTGAATTGATTTATGTACATAATGAGAGACAGGGGACCAATTTCATTCTTTTGCATGTGGATATCCAATTTTCCCAGCAACATTTATTGACGATGATGTCCCTTCCCCAGTGCGTATTCTTGATGCCCTTGTTGAAAATCAGTTGACTGTAATTATGTGAAATTATTTGTGAGTCCTCTATTCTGTTCCATTCATCTATGTATTTGGTTTTATACAAGTACTATGCTGTTATTGTAATTATAACTTTGTAGTTTATTTTGAAGTCGGGTAGTATGATGCCATCAGCATTGTTACTTTTGCTCAGCATAGATTTGGTTATTGAGATTTCTTATTTCATACAAATTTGAGAAAGGTTTTCTCTACCCCTGTGAAAAAAATGATATTTTGATAAGGCTGGCATTGAATCTGTAGATTACTTTAGGCATAATGGTCACTGTAATAATATTAATTCTTCTGATGTATGAGCATGGGATGTTTCTTCATTTGTTTGTGTCCTCTTAAGTTTCTTTCATAGGTGTTTTGTAGTTTTCTTTATACAGGTGTTTTAGCTCCTTGATTAAATTTATCCCTAGGTATTTGTTTTGTAGCTATTATAAATGGGATTGTTTTCTTGATTACTTTCTCAGCTAGTTAATTATTGGTATATACAAACACTATTCATTTTGGCATGTTGATTTTGTGTCCTGCAACTTTACTGATTTTATTTAGCAGATCTAAAAGTTTTGGTGGAATCTTTAGTTTTTTCTAGATACAAGATTATGTCATCTGAAAAAAGGGACAATTTGAGTTGGTTTTTTTTTTTCCCCCAATTTGGATGCCTTTTATTTTTCTTGTGCTTGGTTGCTCCGTCTGAGACTTCCAGTACTATGCCAAATAGGAGTGGTGAAAGTAGGCATGACTGTCTTTTCCCATTTCTTAGAGGAAAAGCTTTCAATTTCCCCCATTCAGTGCGATGAGGTATGTTCCTTCTGTGCCTAGTTTATTAAAATTTTACTAATAAAAGAATGTTAAATTTTATCAAATACCATTTCTGCATCTATTGAGATGATCATACAATTTTTATGCTGTATTCTATTTATGTCATATATCACATTTATTGATTTGCATATCTGTCTTACATCTCAGAGATAAATTTCCATGGAGCATTGTGTATTATCTTTTCTTTTTTTTTTTTTTTTAATGTGCTGTTGGACTTATTTTGCTAGTATTTTTTGAAGATTTTTGTACCTATTTTCATAAGGGAGGTTGGCTTGCAGTTGTATTTTTTTTTTAAATTTTATCTTTGTCTGGTTTTGATATCAGTGTATGGTGGCTTCATAGAAAGAATTCCCTCATCTTCAATTATTTGAAAAGGGGAGAATTGATGTTGTTTCCTCTTTAATCATTTGGTAGAAGTAAGCAGTGAAACCATCTGGTCCTTGACTTTTGTTTGTTGGGAGATTTTTTTAATGCTAATCCACTCTCATTACTCATTATTGGTCTGTGCAGGTTTTCTATTTCTTTCTGATTCAATATTGGTATATTGCTTATATCCAGGAATTTATCAATTTTCTCTAGGTTTTCCAGTTTCTTAGCATATAGTTGTTCATAATAATCTGTGATGACCTTTTGTATTTTTGTGATTTCAGTTTTAATGTCTGCTTTTTATTTCTATTTTTTTATTTGATGCTTTTCTCTCTTTTATTTTCTTGGTTGGTATAGTTAGTAGTTTATTGATTTTGTTTATTTTTTCAAGAAACCAACTTCTGTTTTATTGACCTTATTATCCTCCATGTCATTTGCCTCTGCTCTTCTCATTATTATTTATTTTACTAATTCTGGGTTTGATTTTTTTTTTTTCTTTCAGTTTGTTCAGGTACCTCATTAGATTGTTTACTTGAAATCTTTCCACTTTTTTGACATAAGCCTTCATCTCCATAAACACATCTCTTATTACTGCTTTTTCTGTATCCCATTGGTTTTGGTTTGTTATATTTCTACTTTCAGTTGTTTCAATAAGCTTCTCATTTCCTTTTTAATTTCTTCCTTGACCCAATAGTCATTCAGGAGCTTATTGTTTAATTTTCATGTTTTTGTACAGTTTCCAGAGTTCCTCTTATAATTGCTTTCTAGTTTTATTCCATTGTCATCTGAGAAGATACTTGATATGATTTCAGTTTTAAAAATTTTGTTGATACTTGTTTTGTGTCCTAATATATGTTCCATTCTGAAGAATGTTCCATGTGCTTATGAGAAAATTGTGTATTCTGTAGCTGTTGGATGAAATGTTCTGTAAATGTCTGTTTGGTTTATTTGGTTTAATGTCCAGTCTAAATCCAAAGTTTCTTAGAAATTCATATCTAAGTAATTTGTCTAATGCTAAGAACAGGGTGTTGTAGTACCAAAATATTAATGCATTGAAGTCTATCTTTTCCTTTAGATTTAATAATATTTACTGTATATATCTGTGTGTTCCAGTGTTAGGAGTATATATATTTAGAATTGTCTTGCTGCATACAATGACATTCTTTGTCTATTTTTACTGTTTTGACCTAAAGTTTATTTTATCTGGTATAGGTACAGCTACTTCTGTTTGTTTTTCATTTTTGTGTGCATAGAATATCTTTTTCCATCCTTTTATACTCAGTCTCACTCACTTAGGTGAGGTGAGTTTCTTGTAAGCAGCATATAGTTGAGTCATGTTATTATTATTTAAATCCATTCTGCCAGTCTGTATCTTTTAAGTGAAAAATGTAATATATTTGTATTTTAAGTTATTATTTATGTGTTAGGGCTTAATTCTGTCATTTTATTAATTATGTCTAGTTATTTTGTATATGTTTTGTGCCTTTCTTATTATCATTTTGATTTGGTGGCTTTCCCTAGTGCAATATTTGAAATATTTGAGTCTTTCCTCATTCTTGCTCTGTGCAGGTTTTCTATTTCTTTGTGATTCAGTCTTGGTACATTGCATATGTCCAGGAATTTATCAATTTTCTGTTGCTTTTCCAGTTTCTTAATGTATAGTTGTTCATAATAATCTGTGATGACCTTTTGTATTTTTGTGCTATCAGTTGTAATGCATTCTTATTATTTCTGATTTTATTTGACTCTTTTCTACCAATGGTTTTTATATGTTTCATGTATTTTTATGATGGTATGTATTATCCTTTCACTTCAGGTTGTGAACTCTCTGAACCATTTCTTACAGGGTTGGTATAGTGATCATGTATTCCCTCAGCTTTTGATTGTCTGGGAAAGACTTTCTCTTTATTTATGAAGGGTAACCTTGATGGTATAGTCTTAGCTGGCAGTTTTTTTTTTTTTTTTCTTTCCTCATTTTAAATATTTCATCTCATTCTCTCCTGGCTGGTAATGTTTCTGTGGAAAAATCCACTTTTAGTCTGATGGAGGTTCTTTTATAAGTGACTACATGCTTTTCTCTTTTTGTTTTTAAATTCTCTATTTGTCTTTGACTTTTGATTGTCAAGTATCTTAGAAAAGATCTCCTTGAACTTTATCTACATGGGAATCTCTGAGTTTCCTGTATTGGGATATCTAAATCTCTTGCTAGACTTGGGAAATTTTCATCTATTATTTCATTAGGTTTTTTGTTTTTTTGTTTGTTGGTTTTGGAATCCTTTTGTATTCTCTTCACCTTCTGGAACATCAAAAATTTGAATATTTGATGAATTTACCGTGCCCTAAACATCATGGAGATTTTGCTCATTCTTAAAAACGAAAAAAAATTCTTAATTTTTGTTAGACTGGGTTATTTCAAAGGATCTTTCTTCAAGTTCTGATGTTCATTTTTCCTACTTAATTTAGTCTATTGTTGAAGCTTTTGAATGTATTTTGTATTTGACTCAACAAATTATTCAGCTTTAGAACTTTTTAATGGTATCTGTCTCTTTGATAAATTTCTTGTTTATATCTATATATCTACTTTTTTTTGCTTTTCTTTTTTAGTATTCTCTTATCTCTCGCAGGGCTTCTTTAATATCAATATTTTGAAATATTTTTCCAGAATTTTGCAAATTTCTTTCTGATTGGAATCTGTTGCTGTGGAGTTATTATTATTATTATTATTATTATTATTTTTGGAGATGCTTTATTTTCTTCCCTTTTCATGTTTCTTGTGTTCTTACATTGATATCTGCACATTGGGTGTAACAGTTGCTTCTTTCTATTTTTTGAATTTGTTTTCATGAAGGAAGACTTTTTCTTAATAATGTATCTATGGTGTTGGCTGGGTCAGAGACTTTGAATTTGATTCTCAGTGTGTACAGTATTATAGTCTCCATATGATTTCTTCTGCTATAAACAGGTTAGTGGTATCTGCAACTTCCTCAGTGGCTCAGGTATGGTTGTTATTGAAGGCTGTGGTGAAATTTTCCTGGAGATTGGGATGCCAGGTTAAGCAGTCTTTGGTCACCAGTTGTGGGAGCAGTGGGCTGGGTGCGCCTTTCCTTGGACCCTAGAGCATTGTACACTAGCACTGCTGTTAGTGGTTCAGGAAGAATGATTCTTGGGCCTCCAAGTGGCTTTCTCAGGTGCAGGAACTGACAGCAGTGGGTCAGTGGGGGGAACTGTATCTTCAGCCTCTGGGCAGGAGGCATGGTGTAGGTGATGGCAGCCGAAGTGGCCAAACAGCCCTCTGGGTCCCAAGTGGACTGTGTTGGTGTTGGTTTTGGCAGTGCTTTTGACAGGCTAAATGAGCCAGTTCACGGGCCGGCAGATGGAACAAGTGAGAAAGTATCATCTATGGTGACAGCAAGAGGTCAGGTGGGCCCTACTTCAGGCTTCTGGGAGAAGTGTTCAGGTTCCAGTAGTGGTGAACTGGACTGGGCATCTCCATACCTCAAAGAGCATGCTCAGGTATTGGGTAGGGGTGTGGGGGACAGAGTCTGGCTTGGCAGACTTTCCCTCATAACACCCTCCAGCCTCGTGGTGTGTACTGGTGCTGGCTGGGGTAGGAAAGGAATGGGATGATTTCCAATCTGCTAGCAGAATGCTCAGACGGGGGAATTAGCATCTGCAATGTAGCGCTGCCACTGGGGAGGGTGAAATTGCTTTCAGTGGCAGCAGTGTTAGGCAGGAAGCTGGGGGTTCACATTTTACTCATGCTTTGGCCCTGATTGCAGCAGCCCACAAGAGCAGCAGCTGTAGGCAGTAACGTTTGCCCTCAGAGCACATCAAAATGCAGCTGTCTCTCTGCTGCAGGGAAAGTGCCACTTCCAGTGACTTGTTCTTCAGTCCCAGCAGCAGCAGCAGCAACAACAACAGTCAGCAACATTCAGCAGCAGTAGTGGCTACAAGTGAGGCAGCTCTTTGTCGTGTCCACCCCTCTGCTAGGGTGATGTAGGGTTGCTGTCCATGCCTTTTACATTGGTCCTGGTGGCATCTGCTAGCAGCAGAAGTGGCTGCAAGTGGGGAATGTCAATGGGGCTCCAAGGGTGTTAAGGTGCAGGGACCGTTGGTCTCCTAGTGCAGAATTCAGTCTGATGAGTGCTTTGCCCTTAAAATGGCACTGTGCTGTAGCTGCATAGAACTCAGGGGTGTGTGGAACCCAATGTGAGCTTCCTCTCTGGAGCAATGCCTTTGTATTGTCTCTAGGCAGCTCCCTGTTAACCTCAGGACACACAAGGGTCAAGGGGGGTCTACCATGGCTAGACCTGCAGAAGTCTATGGTGGAAATGTGGATCACTGAGGTTCTCTCATTCACCCTTTCCCCAGAGCCACTTTAGGTTCACAGCTAGTCCCTGTTGAGCAGGCTGCCTCACATCCTTCTCCTTCCTTGCTTTTTGTGTTTTCTGTCATTTCTCTGTTGAATTCCAGTGTTATATCTTAGACGATCTATTTGAAGTGTGATTATATGCTCACTTTTATGCTTCTTTGTGGAAGAGGAAGTCCCAGATGTATTTATGCAACCATATTGAAGTCCCTCTATTTCTGTCTTTACATTTACTCTTCCTCATTTCTTCTGATTATGAGCATAATGTTTGTCTTTCTCTGGTTATTCTAAGTCTTTGTGTTCAAGCTCTTTCTGAAAAGAATATCTGTAAAATTGCAGGGGCCATTATTAAAAACAGTTTAAAAATCAATGGGCTTTAAATGAAAAGATGTTACTTTATCATGTAAAGTTTTAATTCCCCAGCCATCTGTCATAGCCATACTCCTTATTTTCACTGTGACTATAGCTGCATCATTTAAGTAAATAGTACTCATTTTTTCAGCCTTTGGCATTAAGATAGAAGTATTTAAGACCAATGGAAATAAACTTTATTCTTCTCTTGGAATTATAGGACTGCAATTTGATATCACATCTACTTGATTACTATTTTATACTGACCCTCCAATACCTGCTGTATATCACTGTTTGGATATCACACAAATGCTTAAAAATCAAAAACCTTTTTCTCTTACTCCTTTTTCCTCTATACCCTTAAACATTTTGTGCTATCTTTATGCTGAATCCTGGAGAACAGTAACACTAAAAGTACCCCAGGAAATCTGGGGGTCCTCCTAATGTCTTCCATCATTGGCTAACGTCCACCCACCGACAGGTGCCAATCAATTGTGTTGACCATATCATGTTCAGCAGCCAAAGACAACCAAGAATACAGCTATAGTCAAACAGAGTTGGTTCAATTACTCATTGCAACAAGAGAGGACACACACCATGTGACCACTGGACTGTCTATGCATGAGAGTAGTAGAATAGGCTGGTTATAGGATTTGGGCTTGTGTTATGTGATTTGAAGAAAGCTTCAAGGAAGGAAGAATCTATTCCAGACTGAGTGCTGTCAAAAAGCAAAGATAACTTGTTGACATAGCATCTTAACAATCCACCTAGGTAGAGGGAAGAAGAAAAGAGGGCTAAAGCTATAACTGATAAAAACAAAAACAAAAACAAAAACAAAAACCAAGAGCAAACAAGCACTCATTCAGCTTTATTAGGAAACAACATTTAGTCCTCTTTGTGGTTTTTATAGTCTTCTTTAATTTTGTCTGTGCTCAGATCAGCTTGTGGAGGTCTCTCATTTGATCTCAGTATCCTGTCCAAGTCCAATATTCAAGCCCAGTATCCTGTGTCTCATTTTGATCTCAGCCTATCACTGTCCAAGTCCAGTATCCTGTGAGACAATGCTCTAGCTGTTGGTGCCAGATCCCACTCTTTAGCCCTCACTGGCTCTGGTCAGCAGTGTATCCTGACATTTTTCCCTCATAGACATTTTATTCCTCCAGGTGTATAAGGTTGCCTGAATGCCTGGTGTTTTATGTCTACCTGTCTTTATATGATGTTCCCTTCTCACAAAATATATACTGTATTCATCAGGGTTCTCCAAAGGGACAGACTAATAGGATAGATGTATATATGACAGGGAGTTTATTAAGGAGAGTTGACATACGTTATCACAAGGTGAAGTTCCACGAAAGGCTGTCTGCAAGCTGAGGAGGAAGGAAGCCAGTAGTTGCTCAGTCCAAGTCCAAAAGCCTCAAGAGTAGAAAAGAAAGTACAGCCTTCTGTCTGTAGCTGAAGGCCTGAGAGCTCCCCGCAAGCCAATGATGTAAATCAAAGAGTCCAAAGGCTGAAGAACCTGGAGTCTCATATCCAAGGGCAGGAGGCATCCAGCATGAGAGAAAGATAAAAGCCGGAAGACTCATCAAGCCAATGTATCCCATCTTCTTCTGCCTGCTTTGTTTTAGCAGCACTGGCAGTTCATTGGAGGATGCCCACCCACACTGAGGGTGGGTCTTCCTCCCCAGTCCACTGACTCAAATGTTAATCTCCTCTGGCAACACCCTCACAGACACACCCAGGAACAATACTTTACCAGCTATCTAGGCATCTTTCAATTCAATCAAGTTTACACCTAAAGTTAACCGTCAAATATACCTTCTGTACTTTTAGTCCTCTTAACTCTATTTTATGTTTATAATCTTAGCTTAGGACATCTGTCTAAAAATCATCTTCTAGTTCAGCCTCATTTTAAATGGTGTCCATTCCCATACCTGCATAGCATCTGTAAGGGCATAACCTCTATGAAGTTATGGGCTGTATTTATTATATTTGCCACTGTATCCTCAGCACTTTGCACAAAGAGTGGACTATCAGAACACACTTGTTGAAAAAACAAATGAATCATCATTTATTTTGTAGTTGTCTCTGAGTGAATTAATAGGTTAAAATAAAATGAGGCAGAAATGAGTAATAATAGCCTTGCTCTCAGGTAACTTATATCAACTGGGAAATATTAGATACCAACAAATTCAAAATAAGTTAGGTAAATTTAATCCAATAAGTTAATTCATCCAATTAGATGAGTGTCAGAATTGTAGACTTTTTTTTTCTTGGGGGGTGCTGAAAGAGAGGATTAAGAAGGAGATCATGTGAGGCTATGTGGCCACAACGGAATCCTTGATGGCACATACAACATGACTTTCTTTTGGTTTTTCAAATTCTAGTGCTATAAAAACAATAGCTTCATTTATAGGGGAAGTGTTAAGTTCTGTTCTACTTCTGCAAAAATAAAATTTTTGTTCAAACGTGATTGAACATCACTGGCATTTGCTCCTTAGTGGGCAAGAAAATTGCCTTTGTGGAGAATTGCATGTACTATATTCAGGGCTGCATGGAGAGAATCATTTGCTTTACAATTTAAGGCATAGGAATCCTCTCTCTATGGGTTCGAGCAAACTTACAGAGGGAATGAATGTCCATGAATATATATCTAAATGAGATCGAGGCTCCTTGAGAGAAAAACACGGTGGGAAAGCTGGATAGCTTCACTCTCATGTGCTGCCATTATAGTTAGGTTTTTCCTTCTTTGAGCAATCAAAAAATCTGACAAATACAAAGGCAAGTTTCAGTTTCTAATCATTAATGCTGTGGCTTGTCTTAGTTGTTCTTATTCTCAGGGTACATACAGTAAATTCAGTGTCCTTGGCTAAGGATTTTAGAAATAAAAGAGATTTGCAAATAGTACTCTCTATATATTTAAAGGTAGCTTGCTGTTATGATCACATTTTAGTTCATTTACTTCTTAGAATATCAATGTGAAGTAGGCAAAACAAATATTATCTCCTGTTGACAGACAAGTAAACACATAACTCATCTGTCCAGTACCCATGGAAAACATCGCTAGTAGATCATAGAGCTTCTTCCTTCAGTGTGATACAGTCTTGCCTGATCATTCTCAACAAAGTGCTCCAGGAAGCTATGCAGATGTTGTCAAGGATGGATCTATTTGTTCAAGAATCTAGCAGCGGGACTGTGACTGCTGAAGCTACCAAGGTGAATAATTCTAAAATACTCAGACAAGTTTAAAAGTAACCAAGTGTCCATTATTCTTGGGCACCATTTCACTTGGAGCAGTATTTTCTGATTTGGATTATATTTTTCCATATTAAATGTTCCATTCCATTTTCTCTTTTTGTAAAGTTCTTAAGAAAAAAGAACTGAGAAAAAGAGACGGCAGAAGGGTGGAAAAGAGAGAGCTGAGAAAGAAAAATATGTATATCTGGCTTTTGAGGATATTACGTGAGATACTTTGCATTTCATCAAATACATATTAACTGTAAAAAATATCTTTAATGAAAATATGTGGCTGATTAGATAGTTTTATCTGAAAGTGGTTACATTTCCTTAATTGAGATTTTAAAGAATATTTCATTCTTTATTTCTGTTTTTTGTTTTTTTTAAGAAAGGGAGTGTTGCTAGCAATGGCTGTTCATAAACACAATCATTGCACACTACAGGCTAAACTTATGGGCTCAAGTAATCCCCTTGCTTCAGCCTCCTGAGTAGCTGAGACTATAGGCAGGCACCACAGTGCCCAGCTTAAGAACATTTCTTAAGCAAGGAGTATTACCAAAGCTGTTAAGCTCATTGGTCCTCAGCCATCCACTGAGTATTGACAGTAGAGGAAAACTGTGGTGCATATATTTTTACTATCATATCATCTGTATGTTTGCATTTTTAAAACATATATCCTGATACGTCATGTCTCAGATGAGACTTTGGACTTGGACTTTTGATTTAATGCTGCAATGAGCTAAGACTTTAGGGGACTTTTGGGAAGGCATGATTGGTTTAGAAATGTGAAAGGACATGAGATTTAGGAGGGACCAAGAGTGGAATGATATGGTTTGGCTCTATGTCCCCTCCTAAATCTCATCTGAAATTGTAATCCTCATGTGTTGAGGGAGGGACCTGGTGGGAGGTGATAGGATTATGGGGAAGGTTTTCCCCATGCTGTTCTTTTGATAGCGAGTGATCTGATAGTTTAAAAGTGCATGACTTTCTTCACTCTTTTTCCTCCTGCTGCCGTGTAAGATGTGCCTTGCTTCCTCTTCATTTTCTGCTATGATCGTAAGTTTCCTGAGGCCTACCCAGCCATGTGGAACTGTGAGTCAATTAAACCTCTTTTCTTTATAAATTACCCAGTCTCAGATAGTTCTTTATAGCAGTGTGAAAATGGAATAATGTATACACAGTAATGAATATTAATTGAATATATGAGTAGATCTATACCAATGTAAAAACTGCAAAAAGATGATAATATTTGGAGTTAAAAATTACAATGATCTGTAATATTTTTTATTTTGTGTAACAAATACATATATATGACTTACAATGTTATAAGTCTATTATTTTTGTCTATTCCTCAGAAATGTAAATGTTGGTAATGTCCACTGTAATGCCATATGCTCATGATGGGCTCAGGTGTAATGAAGAGCACATTTTTTTATTCTTGAACATCATTAATTCTGTCTCATATAGAAACACAATCTCTATGGGATCTACTCAGCCTATTAAGCACTGTTAGCTTTAATCCAACTTAATTCTTCTCAGTATTACAAAAACAACACTGTGTTCTACAAACAACACATTTATAAATATTTGCAGATTATAATTGTAGTAGTATTCATCCCTGATATATCTTTCCAGGAAAGCTGACAAATTTAGTAACTTAAAGTAAAGCTGAGTAAACATGCTTTGATGATGTTTCTGGATTTAATTATCCAGGTGTTTGGACTTGTCCTAAATGCCACATAAACACAATTTCAATATTTAAAAACTATCAGCAGGAAGGGATATTACAAATTGGTTATGCCTAGAAAAGAAAAGTAGAGAAACAAAATCCAGGGCAATGTTTGTCAAATGGAAGATAGTAGGTCCAAGGACCACAAATTTCCCTTTATAATTATTTGTTTTTAATTTACCTTTTCTACTTTGATGATTATTTTAAAATGTTATAATCATATTTTGGATCCTCTTGATGAACTATATTATAACTTAATACTTCCACTCATTTTATGATTTTCATTTGTAATTTTTATTATACTGGCATTGACCTAGAGTGAGAGTATATTTTGTCAGCTTGTATCTGTCTGCCATTTTGTTTGGATAGCCTACTGATAAAATGACAAAATATGTCCATCTCCTCCAGTGCAAATGTTCAAAATTATTTGCCAGTTATAAAGACATATTATATATTTTTCAGTGGTAATTTGAAGTTGCAATATCTTTTAATTAGATGACTTTAAGTAATTTAATACATTGAAATTTTGATTTAGCAACATGAAGCATCTTCATATGATAGAGTTGGGAGCATATTCACAAAAGAAGCTGGTATTGAACTTCCAGGGCCCTTAACTTGCATGGATTGCTTCCATGACCCTTGGAAGGAATTGGGTACATACTGTCAATATATTTCTGAAAATTTACAACTGTGAGGTATTTTAAAACATTTCTTAACAGGACTTTTTTTTTTTTTTTTCTACTGCCACTTCTTTCCTGTAATACCTCATTTCACATCAGGTAGCAAGTGGAGTGGCAGTGGGGCTTGTTGGGGTATAGATGTGGTTTATGAATATGTTAGAATTGCCATAAGAAAGACCACAGATTGGATGGCTTAAATAACAAAAATTTATTTTGTCATGATCTGGGGACCTAGAAGTCCAAAACTAAGGTGTCAGTGGGGTTGGCTTCTAATGAAGGCTTTCTCCTTGGCTTGCAAATGGATACCTCCTCACTGTGTCCTCACGTGGTCCTTGTTCTCTGTGGGAGCTTGTCTGATATCTCTCACTCTCTTTTCCAATCTCCTCCTTTTATAAGGATATCCATCATATTAAATTAGGACCCGCAGTAAGTACTCATCTTAACAGGAATTTCTGTATTTGTGATATTTGTCAGTATTTTTCACAGTTCCAAATCGTTGTGACTTATTTTCACTAATAGTAATTACTTTTAAATCTAATTTTGTATTGAAATTTCCTATTTCTAAAATTTCAATGTTTATGTTAGATACATATGCAGGTTTGCTATATGGGTATATTGCACCCAGGTAGTGAGCATAACCTATGTTCCCCTTCTTCCCTGCCCTCTCTAGTAGTTGCTAGTGTCTATTATTCTCATGTTTATGTCCATGTGAGTTCCTGCTTATAAGTGAGAATATGCGGTATTTGGCTTTCTGCTCCTGCATTAATTCACTTAGGATTATGGGCTCCACCTCACCCATGTTGCTTCAAAGGACAACATTTCATTCTTTCTTATGGCTGCATAGTATTATGTGGCATGTATGTACCACATATTCTTCATCCAGTCCACCACTCATGGACACCTAGGTTGATTCCATGTCTTTGCTACTATGAATAGCATGATAAAATATACAGGTGCATGTGTCTTTTGGTATAATGATTGTTTTTCTTTTGAGTATATACACAGTAATGGAATTGCTGGATCAAAAAGTAGGTCTATTTTAAGTTCTTCAAGAAATCTCCAAACTGCTTTCCACAGTGGCTAAAAATGTTTACACTCCCTCTAACAGTGTGTAAATGTTCTATAAATGTTCCCTTTTTTCCATAGCCTTGCCAGCATCTGCTGTTTTTTGATTTTTTATTAACAGTCATTCTGATTGGTGTGAGGTGGTATCTCATTGTGTTTTTGTGGGTTTTTTTGTTTGTTTTGCTTTTGGTTTATTTATTTATTTATTAATTACTGTTTTTTTGAGACAGGGTCTCACTCTGCTGCCCAGCGTGGAATGCAGTAGTATGATTTCAGCTCACCGCAAACTTTGCCTCTTGGGCTCAGGTGATTCTCCCACCTCAGCCTCCCAAGTAGCTGAGACTAAAGGTGTGTGCCACCATGTGCAACTAATTTTGTACGTCTTGTAGAGACAGAGTTTCACCATGTTCTCCAGGCCGGTCTCAAACTCCTAAGCTCAAGTGATCTGTTTGTTTTGACCTCTCAAAGTGCTGGGATTACAGGCATGAGCCACTGTGCCTGGCCTCATTGTGGTTTTGATTTTCACTTCTCTAATGATTAGTGATGATGAGCATTTTTTTTTTTCATATATTTTTGGCCATGTGTATGACTTCTTTTGAGAAGTGCATATGTGCATATTCAATTTCCTTGCCCAATATATTTTTTTAATGGGGTTAATTGTTTTGTGCTTGTTGATTTAAACTACTTATAGATCCTGGATATTAGGCCTTTGTCAGATGCATAGTTTGCAAATATCTTCTCCCATTCTGTAAGATGTCTATTTACTCTGTTGATGGTTACTTTTGCTGTTCAGAAGCTCTTTAGTTTAATTATGTCTCACCAATTTTTGTTTTTGTTGCAAATGCTTTTGGAGACGTAGCCACAAGTTATTTGCCGAGGCCAATTTCGAGAAGGATTTTTCTAGGGTTTCTTCTAGTATTTTTATAGTTTTTGAGGTCTTACATTAAAATATTTAATCTATCTTGAGTTAATTTTTGTACAAGGTGAAAGCTAAGGATCTAGTTTTATTCTTCTGCATATGGCTAGCCAGTTATCCCAGCACCATTTATTGAATAGGGAGTCTTTTCCCCATTGCTTATTTTTGTTAACCTTGTCAAAGGTCAGATGGTTGTAAGTGTGTGGCTTTATTTCTGGATTCTCTATCCTGTTCCATTTGTCTAAGTGTCTGTTTTTGTTCCAGTACCATGGTTTTTTTGATTACTGTACTCTTATAGTACAGTTTGAAGTCAGGAAGTGTGATGTCTCTGGCTATGTTCTTTTTGCTTAGGATTACTTTGGCTATTTAAGCTCTATTTGGTTTCATATAAATTTTAGAATTTTTTTTTTATTATTCTGTAAAGAATGACATTGGTAGTTTGGTAGGAAAAGCATTGAATCTGTCAATTGCTTTGGGCAATATGGCCATTTTAACAGTATTGATTCTTGTAGTCCATGAGCATAGAATGTTTTTCCATTTATTTGTGTCATCTCTGATTTATTTCAGCAGTGTTTTGTAGTTCTTGTACAGATCATTCACCTCCTTGGTTAGCTACATTCTTACGTATTTCATTTCCTTGGTGACTATTATAAATGGGATTGTGCTCTTGATTTGGTTCTCAGCATGGGTGTTATTGGTATATATAAATTCTACTAAATTTTGTACATTGCATTTATATCCTGAAACCTTGTTAAAATTATTTATCAGTTTAGTAGCTTTTGGCAGAATCTTGAAGGTTTTCTAATTATAGAATTATAATGTCAGAGAAAAGAGATATTTCGACTTCTTATATTACTGTTTGAAAGCCGTTTATTTCTTTTTCTTGCTTAATTTCTCTGGCTAGGACTTCCAGTACTATGCTGAATAAGAGTGGTGAGAATGGGCATCCTTTTCTTGATCCGGATCTCAAGAGGTATGATTCCAGCTTTTGCTTATTCAGTCTTATGTTACCTGTGGGTTTGTCATAGATGATTTATGTTATTTTCAAGCGTGTTCCCTCAACACCTTGTCTGTTGAGAGTTTTTAATCCTAAAGGGATGTTGGATTTTCTTGAAAGCGTTTTCTGTATCTATTGGGGTGATAATGTGGTTGCTGCTTTTAATTCTGTTTACATGGTTAATCACATCTACTGATTTACATATGTGAGACCAACCTTGCATCCCAGGAATAAAGGCTACTTTTTGACATTCTGCAGAATTCAGTTTGCTAGTATTTTGATGAGTATTTTTGTGGTCGTTCATCAGGGATATTGACCTGAAGTGTTCTTTCTTAATCGTGTCTCTGCCAGATCTTGGTATTAGAATGATACTGACTTCATAGAATGCATTAGGGAGAATTAATTTCTCCTTTATTTTTGGGAATAGTTTCAGTAAGATTTGTATCAGTTAATTTTTCTACATCAGGTAAAATAGGGCTGTGAATCCATGTGGCCCAGGGCTTCTTTTGGTTGGTTGGGTTTTTTTTTTTTTTTTAAATTATTGTTATTGATTCAATTTCAGAGACCCATATTGGTCTATTCAGTTTTAATCCCTTCCTGATTCAATGTTTGGAGTTGTGTTTCCAGGAGTTTATCCATTTTCTTCATATTTTCAAATTTGTGTGCATAGAATAGTATTTCCTGATGATTGCATCTCTGTGGGTTCATTTGTAATTTAATCTTTGTCATTTCTGATTGCATTTGTTTCTATTTTTTCTTTCTTTGTTAATCTAGCTAGCAGTCTATCAATTAGGTTGTTTTTTGAAAAAACAAATCTTGGTGATATTGATCTTTTGCAAAGTTGTTAATTTGAGATAATTCTAACTTCTTGATGAAGGTATTTAAAGCTATGAACTTTCCTCTTACTACTGCTTTAGCTATGTCACCAGAGATTTTGGTAACTTGGATCTGTATTTCAATAATTTCAAATAATTTTTTGATTTCTGCCTTAATTTCAGCATTCAGCCAGGAGTTCTTTAGGAGCTGAGTTGTTTAGTTTCCATGTATTTGTTTTACATTTTTCAGATATTAGTTTATATTTTTATTGTACTGTGTTCCAAAAATGTGTTTGATATAATAGTAATTACTTTGAATTTATTAAGACTTGCTTTATTACTGAGCATGTGGTTGATCTTAGAATATGTTCCATGTGCAGATGAGAAGAAGGTATATGCTTGCAGAATGTTTTGTAGATATTTATTAGGTGTGATTGGTCATGTGTTGAGTTTACGTCTGGAGTTTCTTTGTTAGCTTTTTGCCTCGATGATGTGTCTGACACTGTTAGTAAGATGTTGAAGTCTCCCATTGTTACTGTGTGTTTGTCTAAGTCTTTTGTAGGTTAAGAACTTGTTTTATGAATCTGGGTCCTCCAGTGTTGGATATATATATATACATATATATATATATATATATATATATTTCAGGTAGTTAAATCTTTTTTTATTATACTCTTTATCGTTATTTAATGCACTTCATTGTCTTTCTTAATTTTTATTGGTTTAAATTCTACTGTATCTCATATAAGAAAGCAACTCTGCATTTTTTAACTTTCTATTTGCATGATATATGCTTCTCTATCCTTTTACTTTGGGCCAGTAGGTGCCAAGACAAGAAGGGTCTTTTGAAGACAACAAATGGTTGGGTTTTATTTATTTATTTTTTTTGGTGGAGTCTGGCACTGCCACCCAGGCTGGATTGCAGTGGCATGATCTCCACTCACTGCAACCTCTGCCTACTGGGTTCAAACGATTCTCCTGTGTCAACCTCCCAAATAGCTGGAATTACAGGAGCCTGCCACCATGCCTGGCTAATTGGGTCTTATTTTTTTAATTCTGCTTGCCACTCTGTGTCTTTTAAGTAAAATATTTAGTTCATAACAATTTCTAAATTATTTTTATTTTATTTTATTTTATTTGAGATGGAGTCTTGCTCTGTTGCCCAGACTGGAGAGCAATGGCATGATCTGAGCTCATTGCAACCCCCACCTCCTGGGTTCAAGTGATTCTCCTGCCTCAGCCTCCCAAGTAGCTGGGATTACAGGTGCATGCTGCCATGCCCAACTAATTTTTGTATTTTTAATAGAGGTGGGATTTCACCATTATGATCAGACTGGTCTCGAACTCCTGACCTCAGGTCATCTGCCCACCTCGGCCTTCCAAAGTGCTAGGATTACAGGCATGAACCACCATGTCCAGCCCCCAATTTCTAATTTTTTATAGCACTCCCTAAATAATCATTTCAGGACCCCAAATTTGGAACTCTCCAAAATTTTGTGGAGTAATATGCAACTTAATTATCACAGGGAAATGGAAACGAACTTAGGGAGACTAAACACATAAACAACACCATTGCACCAACTGAAATCCATGTGTGCTAATGTATGCTTTAAGAATAAAATTTCTAAAGCAGTTTGTATACATGGAAATGACTGTAGAACTGAATTAATCTGGTCCATGGCATTGAAGATAAGCAAATCAAGTTAATTCAATTAATGAGAGCTGATGTAGTTTCAGAAACAAAATTATCAATCATATTAAACTTAAATTCTTATTTCAAGTGTTTGTACAATTTGTATTTAATTCATGAATTTGCTTGGCTTTTATAATTGTATTAGAATCACAAACCAATGATTAAATCTAATTTTATCAAGTACATAATTAAGCAACATTATCATAAACCTTATCATAAATACACTTTTAGGCCTGATTTTGGATTTATATAATTTGCTAGGAATTTGCTATTTATTCAAGTATGAGTAAAGATACAGAAGTAAGCATTGTCAGTTTCAGAGTGTTAAATCGAAGGGACCCACTGGGAGATAATTGAATCACGGGGGCAGTTTCCTCATACTGTTCTCATGGTATTGAATAAGTCTCATGAGCTCTGTTGGTTTTATAAGGGGTTGCCCCTTTCACTTGATTCTCATTTTCTCTTCCCTGCCACTATGTAAGATGTGCCTTTCACCTTATGCCATGATTGTGAGGCCTCCCCAGCCTCATGGAACTGTGAGTGATTAAACCTCTTTTTCTTTATAAATTACCCACTCTTGGATATATCTTTATCAGCAGCATGAAAACAGACTAATACAGCAGGTCTGGGAAAAGCACCATTTGATTGGTGAAAAGGCATCAAGAAAGTTCTCACTGCAGATCATGAACTTTATCCAGAACGGGCAGCCCGGTTTTCAGGCTTCAGGCTTATTTTTGACTTGAAAGTTGAGTTCACTGGGTACCTGCCCCTTTCTGCCTGGGAATTTGTCTGCCTTGGAATTTGTCTGCCTCCTGCCACTATCATAATGATTTTAACTGTCCTTATAGAAGAAGTAGTTCTCTATCTTGGCTTGTTTCCCGACCCATCTTGACAAATAACTAAGGGGTGCTGTTTGCACAATGTACTTTATAAATCCATAGAAGGAAATATAGAAAATGCCAAAACATCTATTGTCAAAGTATGTTGTGTTTCAATTTCTATTCATAGGTTACAGAAAATTTATTTAAATACAAGTCTCACAAAATATTCTGTTTTTAACTTTTAAATTTTAGTATGTTCTGTATGTCTGTTCATTTCCACATTAACTATTAAAGGGCTAAATATGTACATAATTTTGTCTTTATTAGTGTAATGCAGATTACTGAAAAATTTTAGATAAAAGTTGTTAGCTGTGTATTACGTTATTCAGCTTGTGTTATTTATGCTGTTCATGCCTTTACTATGTTATTGATTACATAATATGTGATTAGAAATAATTTTTACTGTTGAGTTTAATATACCAGAAACCTCTAGTTCAGCCAAATATACTTCAGTATAATATTTTGATACAGTTAATAAATATGAAAAACAAATAGCCCTTTGCAGTTCAGTCTGCCAAATTACATGAAATTATCAAGATAAGTAGTAATTACAGAGAAGGGGACTAAAATCTAAATGTGACTACAAAGCAATACAACGGACTTTCTTAAGTGACTTTTCCTGAATGTCATTTCCAAGAAGAAACTCCTAAATTTATGAACCTATGAAATAAATCCAGAAGAAGAAACTCTGAAAATGTTATATTTGAACCTTTAAAATTTTTTTTTTTTTTTTTTATAAAAGCTAAATCTAAGACTTTAAAGTAGTCTGTGATTCGTTTACTGCAGTTTGATGCTTGATTCCATCTTGGACAGAATAGAACATCTCCTAGGGATTATTTCCTTTGATGGTAGTTTCAATTATTATGTATTTTTAAAGTAGTCTCATGAAATAAATAGGCAAGAATATTTTCATAAAGGGTATTAAGGGACAATGGTAGTATAACACTGTCTGATACTACTAGCCCCATAAAACTTCAATATATTTAAGATAATATAATACTGGCACAAAATGAAAGCAGACATCAACAGAAAGCCATAAATAGTTTACACTCATCTATGAAAGCTCAATGTATATGAAAAACATAAGCTTTCAAAACAAGGAAGCACGAAAAGATTATGTCATAGGTGATACTGAGATAATAGGCTAACAATTTAAATTTAAAAATTTATAAATAATGATATTTAATCTATTCATTTTACTATCCTACTACAATTTCAGTTGCATTCAAAGCTTTTTATTAAACACAAAATATAGGAGGAAACAAGACTATCTAAAGCAAAATAAGATGTATCAGATTTGGAGAGAAATTTAATTTTCCTTGCTGTGTAATGTTGAAAATATTCCCAAAGAAAATTTGGAGAGATTGAAATATATACAAATTCAAAACTTTAAAAATTCCAAGCCATTTATATCTCTTCTATATAAAGACATAACTCTATAACATTTAGCCACTAATAAATACATGAGCACAGTATGAAGGGACAGTTTACACCTAACTTAAAAACTCACAAAATATAAGCAACCAAACAATTGTTTAGATTTATTAAATAAATGTATTATTGTAAAATGAAAAGTCATTGCTATGAGTTTGTAAAGCTGATGTACTTAACCTGTGCTCCTGACATGAGAACTTCAATGAATTTGATAAGCACATGAGTGCAAAACAAAATCCCTAATAATAATCACATCTTGTGAGTAAAGAACTCTAACTCTGGACTTTATCCTAAAGAGACAAAATACGTATTATGAGGATGGTCACTGCAGGATTCTATAATATAGCCTCAAATTAGATGCAACAATTTCTTTAATTAACTTAGGATATGAGGGATAATTTACTTAGGATGTATTAAGTAAATCAAGGCTCATGGATGCAGTAAAAAGCTTATTCAGCAACTAAGATAAAACAAAAAATATTATTGATCTAATTTAAATTAAGTATTATATTCTAATTTTATTATTATGTAAATGTGCGTTCATGTTAAATTAGATTAAATTATGAATAATTAGATATGAATAAATATGTACACATGTTAGATTAGATTATGAATAATTTATACTTATATTTTAAAATGAATTGTGCTGCATTAAAAAGATTCCTCTTAAAAATAGTATTTTCTTTTTCATCCATAACTTTTTGCATGTTTGAAAAATTGAAATAAATTAAGATATTGTTACTTTGTTAAGATAAGCAGTTTACATTTACCTTCAGTTTTATTGCAAAGGCCCTTCAACCTCTTTCTGTCTTTGCTTGGCTCTATATGTGTGTGTGTGTGTGTCTGTGCAAGTGTGTGTGTGTGCGCGCGTGTGTTGTGTGATTCTTTTGCCATTCAGGCAGCTAATCTTAAAATAAATATGCATTGTTTCTGAGAATGGGAAAGCCTCAAGGAAGCTGAGTGAGCTGTACACTTGCAACCTGCTTGCTTCCTGCTGCTCCAGTCTCATTATCAATAATGTAAAGTGGCATTATCTTCTTCCTATCTTGACAGATACCAGGTTGAAAGAGCACCATTTGGCCTCCAGGCAATAGATCATCCCCTCTGTTCTATTAAACCTAGACTGCCAAATGACAATCTCAAGAGGCTGGAGTAGGCTTAGCTCTGAGACTCCATTGGGAAATTGCCTCTGCAGAAATTTCAAACACCAGATGTTAATTATGATCGTTGGTGATATATTTTTGTTTTGCTTTGTTTTGTTTATACCTTTAATAACGAAGCATTGTTTTTGGCGTTTTAAAAAGGGAGTAAAATAAATTATTTGAATGTGTTTTATTTTAATATTTAGACAGCAACCCCCACCCACTCACTTACCAACATATACACTCTGGAGAAACTGAAATTCCATAATAGGAGGCTTACAAGGATACTCCAGGGGCTCATTTGCCAAGGGTGTCTATTTCATTTCATTTCACTTCATTTCTTTTCTTTCTTCCAATATATGTTCTGCCAAACTCTGAGACAGGCTTTGGTGATACATCAATGATCAGAGAAAAAATCCTGCTCTCAAGTTGCTCACTGTCTAGATGAGGAGGCAGACAGATAAACAGAGTGCTACAAAATGATGTGGTAAGTGTACTCTACCACGGGTGCATGCAGGGGCTATAGAACAGAGAGCAAAGAAGTCCTAACATGTTCTGAGGCCTTCAGGGGATAGAGATTGCGGAGGAGGACATAAGTCATTTGAGTCTTGAAGAACGATTAGATGTTTGCCAGACATACAAAGGAATAAAAAGGAGAAACATCGGGAATGTTGAAAGCTTAGCATAGGTGGTGGCTGCAAATTATTTTAAAAGCATGGTGAGAATGCAGATAGACTGGAGGTGGAGGCTGTCATTGCACTTGACTGTGAGATCCTTGGGTCAGGTTACTGATAGTTTCCAGCATCTACTAAGCATGTGGACATAGTTAGCATGCATTGAGTAATTGACTGATTGAATAAATGACTGAAAGCACCTTTCTAATCTGAGATAAAACTAAAGCCAAGCCATGAAGATTCACCTACTTTTTTTTTTTTTTTAATTTCCTTTAAGTCACCGAAGAAAGTGAAGCCATAGTAGTTTTAAAACTGAGCATAAAGCAAATTCTAGTGCTTAAGTATCGGGGAGGAGGTGCTCCTTACATTCGCTGTCATACATTTCAGGAAGGGAGTGACCTGCCTCCTACCTTTTCCTCAGGCAAGTCTACAGCTGCCACTCAAGAAGTGAATAGGTGACTTATTTTAAATGTCATGAAAACTATGTCCTTTATTGTCAAAAGGATATTAGGAACCAAAAGATGTGTTCCAAAAGGAACCAAAAGAAAGGCATTTATACATGACTGTTGTAGGGTAAGACAGAGAATATATGCTGTAGCAAGTTGGTTATGAGATGGCCATTCAGTGCCAATCATAGATAGTAGATTCTTTAAGGATAAATACTCCCATTTAGAAGATACACACTTCTAAAGTGTGCTAAAGTGTAACAATAAACTGCTGAATTACTAAGTGGAAAAACATCATGCCACAGACTTCTATAAATATATAACATCCACCAGTTACAGTTATGCTGAATATAATTTTATTTCCTGAAGGCATAATATTATTCATGTCAAGTTTACAGCAACATTTTTGCCATGGTTTAAATTAGGGGATGATAAAAAATCCAACGTACAATACCTGACATCAGGAGCACATGTGTATTAGATTAATTGGTATTTATAATCTCATATATGTTATATATGATATGTATTTAAAATTACATATAGTACACTTATATATTATAGATGATATATACAGTATCATCTATAATATATAATTGTATATTTTATATATAGTATATATTAGTTATGTACAATACATAAATCATGTATGTGTGTATGTGACCTAAACTTTGAAGAAATGGTTTCTCCTGATAAAGATGGTTGAAATTAATAATAAGCAATAAATCTTGAGCATATCTCTGAAATATCATGTCAAACAAATACACTTCGAGAATCTTTATAAAATATGATAGAAATAATGTAGAGAGTCATTACAACTAATGGTACTTTTACATTTTAATTTTGCTAATCAGAGAGTATAAGTTAATTTACATAGATTTACGTCCCCTTTTCAAGTTATTATTTGCATTAATGAACTCAAACAAAGCTTAAGTAACCTACTTTATCAATGGGGATTACAATATTTTAGCCCAGGATTTTGTGAACCTGGACTCATAAAATAAAAACCATCTTAAACCAACATTTCCTCATTTCAATTATTGGTTTTCATTGTGCAAAGTCAGCTGTCTGAACCACTATCAAATTTTAAGAATTAATCTAAATCATTGACATTTTTATTGATTTAAAATGTAGTCCAGGAGACAGATAAAATTGAGAATGGGAGGTTTTGTTGTTGTTGTTGTTTTGACAACTTTGAAGGTCAGAGAATCTCACAGATACTGAAATCTCAAACTTATTTAAACTTAAAATAGGAAATAAATCTTTAGCCAAAGTCAGTGCTAATACTTGGCAGTTTTAGGTTAAGGTTCACATATTTGTTAAATTTCATCAAAGGTAACTGAACTTTCTTTTTCACAATTTATTTCCAATCCAGGAACAAGTGTTTTAAAATAATATCTGCCTTGGTTTACCAAATATTATCTCTTTGACCCTGTTAGAAATGTGTGCCAGTACTTTATTTCTGATGTGTAAAGATGAACACATCTCATTTGCCCAAATGTTTTAAGAAATAAAAAAAGAAACTCCTAGAAATCATGTGTATTTCAATTGTTAAGGAATGTAAACATTTAATCTATTTAAAGTTTATACCTGAGACTATTTATTTTAAGAACATTAAGTGCATTAACTATAAAACCAGATGGAGAAAACAAATCAGCAATATACCTCCAGTCTAACTAACTTGTGTTGAGATTTAAGGAAGCATAAAATAATGCTACTTTTTGGTGGCATAAGCTATTCCCACAAAACCCAAGGGGCAGGACAGCTCTGGTAACCCACTGCTTCATCTGTGGCGAAACTAGCTCAGCCTGAGAACTGCACGCCTGTCTTGAAAAGACTCACAAATCACCACAAGATCATTGCTCTTGGACCATTTTGCTGGGGTAAGAACTTAATTTCTAATTTCAAATGACTCTTCCAATTTGATAAACATTGGGGAAGCTGAACATCTTTTCATTTGAAAGCGAAGAAGATTCAGCTGGCAAAAGCTATTTTATTTGAAATTTTACATGAACAAATTACAAGTGGAGATTTAGTCTCCCTTTTCTTCCCAAATCGCAGTGGATTGCTCAGAAAAGCAGTGTTCCGGGTTACCAGCTTTCTGCCATTGTACACAGCCCAATAAAACCTGACAAGCAAAAATTCACATCATAAATTATCATGTGTCGTGTTCATAGCTGTGGGAATCCGTCTTCCCAAATAATACTTTTTCTTAGCATCAAAGAGTGTAAGAAAGAGGATGAACCAAGCTAAAGGACTCTATCCCTCTTAAGTTTTTATACACCATTAAAAAAAAATTAATTATTAAAAAAAAAAAAGAAAAAAAAAAAAACTTTCACATTGTTTGAGATAACCTAATTAAGGCTGATCAAGAGGGCTTGAAATTTTTGAATGATGTAAAGGTTTCTCTGAAAAGGTTAAGAGAAATCTGATACAGTAGGATTTCACATCTTTGGAATCACTTTTATAAAAGCTATAAATTCTTGTTAGATCATGTATCCAGGTGGAGCAAGTCCTTTCTTTAATCATAGCAGTGGCCCTTTCTGCTCACCTACTAAAAGGATCATTTCTGGGTTTTCTTTTCTAGGCTTTGGCAAAATTCCAACCAAAAAAAAAAAAAATGAGAAAGAAAATGTTGATTTTAATTCTCTCTTTTTTGTTATTTAAAAGAAGCAGCAGCTTGCTCAGGTGTTGTATTTACTATTTACCTTTGCTCAATGAATTTAAATATCCTCTCTTCAAGGTAAAATAATTTCACTTCTGCCCAGAATGCTTTCAAGTATGTATGTGAGTATGGTTAGAAAAAATAAAAAAAAAAAAAAAAAACAGAATAAATGAAATGCAATGTATAAAGTAGTCTTAATCATTCACAGAAACAAAATAATTTCCGATTTCTTAGTTTCATTCCATTATAAGTACATGAGATATTTTTGGCCCTCATTGCTTCTCTCGGGAGAATGTCTCACAGCTGGTACAGGTTCTTTTAGATTATAATATTTGATCCTTAGTCTATATGTTCTTGGTCATGTTTCTTTGTAGTGCAGTGTTAAGCTTTCTTAACAAATCTATCCATTGTTTATCTGTCTTTATGATGTAATTTGCTATCTTACCCAATTGCAGTAGTTATACTTGTTTTATTAATGATAGTTTCCCTTTAGGATTATTGTTTTTATCCCTAAAATATGTACTCTGTAATTATGTTAATCTGAACTCATAAATCAAGTCTGTCAGGCCTTTCATGTTTTATTGCTTGATTCCAAATTTCACTTAAATTTCTCAATGGGCTGCTAGTATCTGAATGACCCCAAAAAGGACCAAAGCAACATTTTAGAGTATTTTGATTTCATAAACAGTGCAACAATCAGTTATCTAGTAGAAATAAAAAGAAATGAATTGAGTTATGCCATGAGGCAGTATAAATGCTTTTTACAAAGAGTACTCTAACTTTCCAGAAAGTTAATTTTTCTAATGTCCCAAGTAATAAAAAATGTCATTTACCACCCATGGTCTTTCCTATAATACTTATTCACTTTGTTTAGAACTAAAATAAATTGGCATAAATAGCTCAACATTTTGGCTGCTATTTAACATTGCTAATAATCATTCCTTTTGAATTTTTAATCAATAATCACTTGCTCCTTTGAAAGTCATTGAGGCAATATTGTCCTTGATATATTAAATACTCACATTTACAAAAAAATGCCGTATTGTTCTTCATTGTGTCATGAGTTGAGCATTAGGAACTCGCCAGGTCTATTGCATTATTAGAGTATTTCAAATTAAGAGTCACTCTGTTAAGGATAAATCTAAGGGAAACATTTTCAAGAAAATATAGAATCTGTGCAGGTAGTACTTCTATTTGAGAAATTGCCTGGACTCTCAGAGAATAATATAGGCTTTTCATAGGAGAACTACCATTTCCTAAGAAGGAAAGCTGCTGTATTTGTTTTGAAAATAAATTCCAGACTAATTTCACTTATTGATCAATGTATCTTTATTAACCCATTGGATATTTGATTTACTACTATTTTTCATATGGTATACTAAGGATGACTTTTTTTTTAACCACATTTAGCCACATTTCTTTAGCTATACCTGTAAGCTTATTTGTGTTTTCCGTATTTTATATTTACCACTATTTATAACATTTTATAATATTTTATTTCTCATTTGGAGCCTGTGCTTCAATGCTTCTTGATACATTCTGTAGTTTTCCATTGTTGTCTTCATACCATTATACAAACTATGAATGAAGTAGAATAAGTGAGTAGAGTTCCAAAGAGGTTTATTTAAGAAGCACCCTTGTTTAGATATAGTGGTGTTACCCAAGGTATCAGTTACTTTACAGTCCCCCTAAATACTTCACATGATTTTTTCATTCCCTCTCTTTACTCATCAGGCTTGGTTCTGGTGAGTAACGTGATTTGCCTCTATCAGTGCCATTCAAAATAATGTGTCATAAGGTTAGAAATATCAGAGCCCCAAGAGGAGGTTAAGAAAGGCTTTGAATTGTGTATCACCTGAATTACACACATGGCCCCAGGAGATAAATACTTTACATTGTTAATGGTGATTTCAAATAGCATCATGTATCTTTTCTTTATAATCATAAATGAAACATTTAAAACGTTTTTGAAGGAAAATGTACTTCTATATCGTCAACTTTCAGGGGTATACAATTTTGTTCTATTTGTACACTTTTAGAAAATATAGTGGTTATCTTTGTGTGGCGAATGACAAGCATTTTCACTTATTAATTAATTCAGATATTCAAATGTTTTATTGATTACTCAGACATTTATTGAGCACTACCATGTTTCAGGCAATATTTTAAGCACTGAGACGTATCACTGAGTAAACACAAAAATATCTGTTCTTGTGTAAGTCAGTTTTGGTGTGACGTGGTAGAAAATTGACAGTAAACTTAGTAAGTATATGGCTTAGAAGGTGATGAGTATTTTAGAAATTAATAGAGCCTGGTAAGGGAAATTAGCAGTGCTTGAGAACATGACAATTTAAATGCAGTTATTGGACTTGAAGATGTCATCAAGAAGGTGATATTTGAATAAAGACCTGAAGGAGGTGAGGAAATTCATGATGCTGATATCAGAAAGGTAAGTATTCCAAAAAAGGCAGTAGAGAGTGCTGGAGAAAGGAAGAGAGGTGAGTATCATTGAGATAGAGAAGAGGAGACAGTTACTGAAGGGCCTTTAGGTCACTGTAAGTCTCCTGACTCTTACTCCGAGAGTGAGGTTTCTCAAACTAGAGAAATTTTATGCTTTGACACTATTAACATTTTGGGCCTGATAATTCTTCATTTTGTGAGGCTGTCCTGTGCACTGTAGAATGTTTAAAAACATCCCACAGTGGGTATCTAGCAGATGCCCATAGCAGCTCGGGTCATGACCATCAAAAACTGTCTCTGGAAATTACCAATATCCTCAATAGAACAACAGTACTCCCAACTACATGCCTGTACTCTAAATAAAATGCAGGAATATAAGATGTACAGGGTGCTCCCCAGTCCCATTCATGTCCACCTGGAACCTATGATTTGGAAAAAGAGTCTTTACATTTAAGTCAAGTTAAGATGAGGTCATACTAGATTAGGATAGGCACTAAATACAATGACTGGTGACTTTTTAAAAGAAAGGGGATTTTTAGTAGAGACAGGGTTTCTCCATGTTGGTCAGGCTGGTCTTGAACTCACAACCTCAGTTCATCCTCCCACCTCGGACTCCCAAAGTGCTGGGATTACAGGCGTGAGGTATCGCTACTTGGGAGGTTGAGGCAGGAGAATCGCTGGAACCCAGGAGACGGAGATTGCAGTGAGCTGAGATCGCTCCACTGCGCTCCAGCCTGGGGCAACAAGAGCAAAACTCCTCTCACAGTAAAAAAAGAAAAAAAAAAAAAAAACCGAGAGAGAGAGAGAAAGGGGAAAGACTTTTGTATATAAAGACCCAGAGGAGATGCAGGAAAGAAGCCTGAATGAACTCACAAGCAGAGATTGGTGTGATGCAGTTACAATCCAAGGAATGTCAATGATTGCCAGCAGGCTGGGAGCGGCTCACGCTTGTAATCCCAGCACTTTAGGATGCCGAGTCGGGTGGAATATGAGGTCAGGAGTTCAAGACCAGCCTGGCCAAGATGGCGAAACCCCTGTCTCTACTAAAGGTACAAAAATTAGCCAGGCGCGTTGGCAGGTGCCTGTAAACCCAGCTACTTGAGAGGCTGAGGCAGGAGAATGGCTTGAACCCAGGAGGCAGAGGTTGCAGAGAGCAGAGATCATGCCACTGTGCTCTAGCCTGGGCTATAGAGTGAGACTCCATCTCAAAATAATAATAATAATAATAATAATAATAATAATAATAATAATAATAATAATTTAAAAATGCCAGCAACCACGCCAGAGGCTAGGAGAGAGAGGCAGGGAAGGATTATTTATTGGAGTCTTCACAAGGAGCACACTCCTGCTGTCAACCTGATTTTGGACTTTAGCTTCCGGAATTCTGAGAGAATTAATTTCTGTTGTTTTAGGCCACCTAGTGAGTGGTAATTTGTTAAGGCAGCCCTACAAAACTAATATAGGGACAGTCATTGGATGATTTTCAACAGAGGGACATCATCTGACCTCAGTTTTAACTTAATTACTCTGAATACAGTATAGATAATAGACAGTTTGGGGAGATGGAGGTATAGGAAGCAGGACACCAATTAGAAGTCCAGGGCAATAATCAAGAAGAGAGGTGATGTTGACTTGGACCAGAGTGGTGACAATGGAGATGTTGAGAAAGAGTTGGATCCTCCATATGTTTTGAAAATATATTAATACTTATGGATGCAGTAGATGTGAAAAATGGATTTATATAAAGAAAAGAGAGCTGTCAAGAAAATGTCCAACTTTGCCCTGAGTAACCAGAAAGATGGAAAAGCATTGGGTGGAACATTTGGAGGTAAGTCCAGCAATTTGGTTTGGAAAGTGTTAAGTGTGAGATATTTATGAGATAGCCACAGGGAGCTGTTTGGTAGGCACTCTGATATATGAATCAGGAGTTCTGGAAGAGATTCATGGTGGAGATAAATTTGGGAATTCGTTGGCATTTGAAAAGGTATTTAAGGTAATAAGATTGGTACCGGAAACTAAGAGAAATGTTTAAATGAATAAAAAAAAAGGCTTACTACAATGTTAAGAGGTCAGTAATAAAAAGAATTAGCAAATAATAATGAGAAAGAGTGGCCAATGAGGAAACAGCAAAGTTAAGAGATGGTTGACAAGTCTTTTGTTTGTGTTATATAAAAATTTTATTGTAAATGTATTTTAATGAACAAATTACAAAAATGTTCTTACATTATATACTAGAAAGAAGTCAGCAGTTATTTTTTAACCTTATATGCAGCAAATCAAAATATATCCGAAGATTACTATGATTACCTGGCAAATATAAATGAAAGTTCACCAAGCTTGATTATTTTGTTGGACTATGAATAAAAGACTTCCTCTTAATTCAGTTAGTTTACATGTGTGTCTAAAATCTTTCTCAGTTAGAAAGGATGTCTCTGCATGCGAATAGTATTAGACAATGACACCAGAAACTTCCTGTGACTGGATTTTTCTCATCTCTGTGTAAGTGTAGACTTTGACTATGAGACAACAAAAAAGTTCATCAAAAAAGACAAAAATAAAAAGAAGGATAATCAGTGAAGCATTTCGGTAGATATTTTAGATATTTGTATCCTGCAGATGCTAAATTAAGAAATCTGTATAAAAGTTTCAGTTTATGTAGAAATTGCAGAATCATGCAGCTCACCATTTGATCTCAAATTACGCTATGAGATCAGTTTGGTCCCAACAGGAAACAGACTATTGAAAATAGGATAAAACAAAGTTCATTTACAAATGGGGCTAATTTATAAAGGTGTGGTGAACTCAGAAGGAATAGTGCATTAATCAAGAGCCTGTGGCAGCAAAAGTGTTATTACTCCTACGCTTAAAAGAGTAAGGAAGAGGGAGTGGTTATCACAAAGAGAATAGTGTATGAACTCTTTTGAGAAGAATAGTCCCCTTTGGGAGAAAAACAGGACTAGCTTGAGGTACTCTTGCAAGGAAAAAGCTGGGCGGGGACTGCGGTGGTGGGGTGGGACTCAATATTCTGACTTAACTTGCCTATTTCTTCTGTTCTTCTGCCCTTTGGAAGAATCCCTGCCAGATGATTAAGAGTATGAGAATGTTCATGCAATCCCTGCAAGTCAGCCTTCCAGGAAAGAGAGCATAGTGGAGGAGGAAAGTTCCTGAAAAAGTCACAAAATGGTGCTATCTGTCATGGCACGCTACCCCTTCCTTTGACTTGGTCAACATTCCATTAGTCTGTTTTATACCTCTGCTGAAGAAATAATTCATATTGGGTAAGGAGGCTTTCCTCTGCCTTTGAAAGTCGGGCTGCCAGTAACCATGTAAACTCTTCTTTGAACTCTCAAAAATTGTCCGAATAATGTAATACAATTTTAAAAATAAGCATCACAGAATAGCTAGATTTTTGCATCAGTCAATGGCATATGACATTACTAGTGAATAAAATAAAACCACCCATGTTAAATAACAAAGCAATATTATTAATACTTACATGAATTTATTTAAAGGAAAACTGCTATACTTTTTCTTTCTATTCAAGAGTCAAATGCATATTTTTTACAAATGCAACAAATACAAATACGTTAGCAGAATTCTAGGAAGACACAAATAATTATAAGGAAATCACAGTTGTATATGTGACAGGTAGATGTCACATTTCTGAGAAACATCATTTATAATTGAAATTCACTATTATACTTCTAGCCGAATATCCTAATATCCAATATCTTAAGAACAACCAGTGCTGCAGATGCCATTTTTATGGGAACCATGCACTACCAAGAACCTCCATCCATTTTAATTTCACTAACAGAAAAATAGAAAAGTCAATGTTCACTTTTAAGAACCATACTAATGCTTATTAATATATTCCTGTAATCTGTTTGCCATCCTTGGAGGGTTCAAAATTCATGGCGTTTTTTTAAACTGTGGTCATAACTTTTCAGACCAGTCCCATTCAGTGCTTTGGATGTCCGGAACATTCCATTCAAAAATGCCTGTGTGAACTATAAAGGCCATATTGGTAACCCTTCTTCTTGAGGTTTATCTCTACAAGCATGGGATCCATTATTCATGCTGATGACATTCCAATAACACGCTGCATGATTTTATACTGAGTGAGCAAATCAGCAGTCTAGACTAAGAGAGAGAAAGAAATTAAATTAAAGGTTAATGTCACTTTTTATAGCAGGTTGGATCTCTTAAAAAGATGTACCAAAACGTGGCCTCTAAAGTCTGGTATATTTATTAGGCATGGAGATAGCAGAAAGTAACATGCACAATGTCAAGGTGGAGTCCTTTCTCCCAGGAAGAGAAGTTACATGGGGTCATCCTGCAGATGGCTTTTACCATTGAAACTATCAGCCTGCATGAGTTCTAATGAGCTGTACTTTAGTTTCAATTTCATCTTGGATATAAGCCAATTTGAAAACTGTGATAAAAACTTGAAAGAAAAATACAAATATAGTCCCACTAATGAACAATGCACATTTCTAACCAAATAAGAGGTTAGTGATCTCTGTGAAAAATCTCTATTAGTTTTAAGTGAAAGTGTGAACTTCTATTATTTTGTAAGAACCAAAGAAATTAGTCATCTCTCAATAATAACCTAGTGGCATAAAGCAGTAATGACTTTCTTTTCACAGCTGCTCTCATCTGAACCAGAAAATGATAGCTATTTTGGCCCGTTCTAATACCTGGCTTTCTTCTGATACTATTTTTACCTAGATTCTGGAGTTAAAAATTGGTAAAGTTAGTTTTTTTGTATCTACTACTAACTTATCAAGAATTCATGGAGGTATAAAATCTCCTAACATTCAGTGTATATATCTGATGCAAAAAAAAAAAAAAAAAAAAAAAATGGAGAGAAAGCCTACATTGTAATTTTAATCTCCCAAATTTAATGGCATTTTTGAAAAAGTCAAAATTAGTATTTGTGAGAGCCTGATGAAATTAGATGGCCACATATGTGAAAAAATAGTTGCACCCAACAATTTTATTGAAGTATAAGTTTAATATATTGGTTGGTGCACACAGTTCATTGATTTGTTTGTGCTGTGGATGTGAGCTAGGATAATGAATGAGTTCCATATGAATTGAAAAACTATGGGCAAAAGATATTGATTTGCCAGTAAATCAATATTTAGAAAATATATTGGTCATGGCTACACTTCCATATTGGTTTAATACATTAGTTTGGAACACACTTTGTGTGCGCATGCAATATGTTGATTTCTTTGTTAACTCCATGTTTAAATAAGTGTAATTGTTAGGGACCTTTCTTTTTAAGGAATTGAAATGTGGAATTAGGTGACTTAGGGAGGTAAAATTCTTGTCATTTTCAGAAAATAAACTTGAGATTAATCTTATATGTAGGTAGGCTCATCATGTGTCTATAAATTTTATTTCAACACAAGCACTTTCACAGACTTTAGCATGCAAAATAAAGATTTCACTATTTATTAAAACAAATTCCAAGTGGTAAAAATTGTTGACATATGAATGACAAGTACACAAAAATGTATTCACTACCAAATCTACTTAGCAGTCATATGAAGTAGTAAGACACTCTGGTTTTAAAAAGCAAAGCTTGGTTTTCATTCCTGTCTCCTGCCCAGACCAGCACGGTCATGGAGACCCTAACCCAGCGGCGCTAGAGGAATTAAAGACACACACACACACACACACAGAAATATAGCATGTGGAGTGGGAAATCAGGGGTCTCACAGCCTTCAGAGCTGAGAGCCTCAGACAGAGATTCACCCACATATTTATTGACAGCAAGCCAGTGATAAGCATTGTTTCTATAGATTATAGATTAACTAAAAGTATTCCTTACAGGAAACAAAAGGATGAGCCAAAACAAAGGGATGGGTCTGGCTGGTTGTCTGCAGCAGGACCATGTTCTTAAGGTGCAGATCACTCATTTTATTGTTTGTGGCTTAGGAGCATGTTTAAGCGGTGTTCCGCCCAGGTGTTCCTTGCCCTCATTCTGGTAAACTCATAACCTTCAGTGTGGGCATCATGGCCGTCACAAACATGTCACAGTGCTGCAGAGATTTTCTTTATGGCCAGTTTGGGGGGCCTGTTCCCAACAGTCTCCAAACACAAAAGTTCTGTCTTCTTAATTGTCACTTACTTAAAGCCATTGCACCTCATCTTCAGTATTGAGGTAATCATTGTTACCTGACTATCCAGGCAGCCACTGCAATAATAATATATCTACAAAATTCATGCTCTACATAAAAATTAATATTGATTGGCATACTCAGTTTTAAGGCTGGATAGAATGGGTCCATAGTCAAGATCTGTAACTTATTAGGTGTTTTATTATTTTTATGAAGCTTTATTGAGGTATAATTTATATAACATAGAAGTTTTCTTTTTTTTTTTTTTTTTTTTTTTTTTTAAGAAATAGTGTCTTGCTCTGTTGTCCAGGTTGGAATACAATGTTGTGATCAGAGCTCACTGAAGCCTCAAACTTGAGCCTCCTGGGCTCAAGTCATTCACCCACCTCAGCCTCAAAAGTCACTCTTTCAAAGTGTGCAGTTTAGTGGTTTTTAGTATATTCACAGATTTTTGAAATTTTATGTTTTAGTTTTAGTTTTAGAACATTTTCATTACCCCAAAACAAATCCTATACTCATTAGCAGTCACTCTCCATTTTTCCCTTCTCAAAAATTCTCTGTTACTGGCTTTTGTTCACTTGGCATAATGTTTTCAAGACTCAGCTATGTCCTAGAATGTGTCATTAAGTCACTCATTTTTTATTTACAAATAATTTCCTATTATTTGGACTAAGCCTTCTGTGTATCTATTTGCAGTTGATAGATTTGGATTAGTATCACTTTTTAGCTATTATGAATAATGCTGTTATAAACATTCATGTATGTTTTGCATGGAGATATTCATTTCTATCGATTGTATAAATAGGAGTGGAATTGCAGGGTCACGTAAAAATTTAAACTGTGGCTATGCTTTTGAGGAACTGCAAAACTGTTTCCAAAGTTGCTTTATGATTTTAAAATCTCACCGTCAATGCATAAGGTTCAAGTTTCTCCACATCCTTCCAACACGTAATATTGTCAGTTTTTGAACTTTAGTAATTCTAGTGGGTATGGAATGATTTTGATTTTCATTTCCCTAGCAACAATAATGTTGAGAATCTGTGTGCTTATCAGGGGCTTCTATATCTGCTTTGGAGAAAGGGTCATTCAAATTTGTCTCCCAGTTTGTAATTGAGTTATTCAACTTTTTATTGTTTAATTCTAAGTTTTTCCATACAAGTCCCTTATCAGATATATGATTTGCTAATATTTTCTCCTGTTCTTTGAGTTGTATATTTACTTTTTTAATAGTGTGCTTTAAAATACAAAATAGTTCAACTTTGATTATGTCTAATATATTTATTTTTTTCTTTTGCCAGTTGTGCTTTTGGTATAATATTGAAAACATTGCTACCTAATCCGAAGTTGTGAAAATTTGTTCCAATGTTTTCTTTTTTTCTAGGAGTTTTAAAATTTTAGTGCTTACATGTAGGTTGATAATGAGTTCAAGTTAATTACTGTAAATGAAGTGAGGTAACTTTATTTAAATTTATGTGGATACCCAGTTGTCCCAGCACCACTTGTTGAAAAAACTAATCTTTCCTCATTTCAATGTCTTGGCACCTTTGTCCAAAAGTAATTAATCATAGATGTGAGGATTTATTTCTAGACACTCAATTCTATTGCACTGATCTGTATGTCAATTCTTATATCTGTACCACACTTTTTTGTTTACTGCAGTTTTGTAGTAAGTTATGAAATTGGGAAGAGCAAGTGCTTTATTTTCATTCTTGTTTTCCAAGATTGTTTCAGCTAATCCAAGTCCTTTTATTTCTTTAGATCAGCTAGTCAAAAATATCTAGCTGTGATTTTGCTATGTTTTTTCTCATTTTTACATAGTCAATTCCTTTCAATGATGCTTGGTTTATTAATAGAATAAGCATTCTTCCTCTTATCCTCACCCCCTAACAAGGTCCCCTTTGTCTCTCAGGCTGGAGTGCAGTGGTATGATCAAAGCTCGCTGCAGCCTTGACCTCCTAGGCTCAAGCAATCCCCCTACTTCAGCCTCCTGAGTAGCTGGGAACACAGACATATGCCACCATACCTGGATAATTTTCTTTTTAATTTTTAGTTTTTGTAGAGAGGATTTGTCTCCATTTGTTGCCCATGCTAATCTTAAACTTCTGGGCTCCAGCCATCTTCCTGCCATGGCCTCTGAAAATGCATTACAGGCACAAGCCAACATATCCAGCCAGCATTCTTTAAAATAAAATATGATTGCATGAGAATAAATAGACATCAAATTAATAATTAAATACATTAATGGGTGAGCACAACAAACTCTGATTTAATGCAGGCCCAAAGGGTAAATATTCTTTGAATAAAGATTATCATTTTGAGAATTTAAATAAATATTCTCCCCAGAAATTATTTAGTTTTACCATTTCTTTGATTTTAATTCTTATATCTGTTTACTAATGTTAGGGGAATACATGATTTTCAGTGCTCACAAATAAAACATGATGGTTTATATGCTCTACATAAAGATCTGTAATTTATTAGGTATATTATTATTTTTATGAAGTTTTATTGGGGTGTAATTTATATAACATAAAAGCTTCCTTTTTTTTTTTTTTTTTTAAAGAAATGGTGTCTTGCTCTGTTGTCCAGGCTGGAATACAGTGGTGTGATCAGAGCTCACTGAAACCTCAAACTTGAGCCTCCTGGTCTCAAGTTATTCACCCACCTCAGCCTCAAAAGTCACTCTTTTTTTATGTTTGTGGTTCTCAAAAGATATGATTTGTTTTTATTGCAACAAAATGTATTCATCTTACTTAAAGACAATTTATTGGGTACATTTGGAGATTTCTCATGGAGTAGAGAAATGTATGTTCACTGGAACCGCATACTGAACCTGCAACTGGGAAATAATTAGGAACCAATGATTCTATTCTATCCATCTCTCAGTCAGCAGTGGTTTCTCTTTTTTTTTTTTTTTTTTTTTTTTTTTTGCTTTTCATTGTCCAGATATTCTCTCTTTCTTTTTTTTTTTTTTTTTCTTTCTCTCTGAAGAACAGCTTTCTCTATTTTGATGTGAACATGGCCACTTGACATTCCTTGACTTGTTGTTCCACCTCCTAACAGCGACTAATGAAAACCTCCCGTGTCTATACTCCAAAATTTTCTGCAAAAAATAGAAGCTGCTAACCTGTGGCCCATCATTTCTTTATCTATTCAAGTGTGGCCCAAGATCTTTAGGGTCACCTAACACATGCCTAGCTGCAGTGCTCAGACACTAAAATATAAGTGGCCTTGAATTGCATCCCAAAAGAAATCTAGACCCTTGGCTTTATGAAAGGGAAAGAAGAAAGATAAACCCTAAGAAATATTGAAAGAAAAGCTGTCTTTGTAAAGAAAATTGTTTCAGTGATTGAGAGGTAGATCCTTAAGCAAGGAAAATAATATGTATAGATTAAACTGGGGACTCTCACCTGTTCTCCCAAACTTTTGCAGTAATGTATTTTTAGAGCGGGTTTAACTAGAAGGTCATGAATTTAGTAATTTCAGGATTCAAGTGTATGTTTTTGTACTTACTGATTGTGTGCCATGTTTGCCATTAAACTTCAATGAGCACAGGTTGTAATTTGTGTTGGCACAACATGAACATCAAATGCTAGCTGATAAATACTAACTTACAATATATATGTGCAGCCTCTATGTAAGTCTATTACAAATAGTAATATACTATAAAGATTTTATTAAAATAATTAAAATTATTTTAGGATCAGAGCTTCTTTGCCCTCATCACTTGGATGTTTAGAAAAGTAGTGATGAATTATGCCGCCCTGATGTTTGGAAACTCAGAATCTTTGTCACAGTTCTTGAAATAAGCAACTGGGGCTTTGGCAAGTCATATCATGTTCCCTCAAGCTGTCCCATCTGGTAAGAGCAGTTTGATTTTAAATTTTCAAGCAACCTGCATTAGAGTCCATCTTATCATTGCCGTAAACATGGGAGTTCTTGATGATGGGAACGATAACAGCAAAACACAGTTGGTCTGATCATAACACCACCAAACATAAACTTTGCTTTTTGAAGGCAGAGAGATAATAGGCAAAATTTATGGGACCAAGTAAATCTTTTATCATAATACTTACCTTAAGTAAATGAAATCACTCCCAATACCACAAAGGCAGGTTTCAAGCAACTACACACTGGAGAGTCAAGCACTGTGTTTTCAAATGACATCATATCTACTCAGTTCTGCTTCCACTTTAAGTGGTTTTTAGTGTATGCAAGCAAAGTGCACAGCTTATTCATCATAAAGCTAAGATCCATAAAAGTCCTTCAAATGTTTCAATAAACTTATGAAAAAGTATTTTTCAAAAAGGCATCCAACTAGCGTTTATTTTTCTCATGGTTTGAAATATGTTTAAATCAAATTTGATGTTATGGTCCTTCTCAGACTCTGCAGACCCTGTGGTTCTCTTTGACACTTCGATTACCTTAGAGAAGCATATTCATTTGAGTGGATAAATAATAAGAACTGAGAGAAGTCTACTTTTAAAGAAAATATGAATTTGAAGGTATCATCCTACTCTTCCTAAATTCAAATGAAGTTAATTTAAGGCACATGTATTCTGTCATGTTTAGAAGTTATATTATAATTAGTATAATATGCATTATACTGAGAAGCCAATTACTTTACTCCAAGGACACACCATTGGATTTATCTAAAGTAACAGGAATGCTCAGAGTTAATTAAGTTTGTCTTATGCTAACAAGAAATTGTGTCATAATATAGAAAGATTTTAGGATACTAAAGGTCAATCTGTACCATAAAATATCTGCACATAAATGTTTTATGAGGGATTGGCATAGAATAACATATGAACAAAACCGTAATCTATGCTTAATCCTCTAATTGGAATGTGTGTGTGTGTATGTTTAAGTTGTATATTTTAATTAGGAGGGCTTCAGTTGCAGGTGACAGAAAGTCAGATATAAGATTTACAAGCATAGGAAAATTTAGGGATGCATATATTTTAAGTCCAGAGATGGCTCAAGTCTAATGTTGGGTTTAATTTAGCGGCCTTTGCTTTGCTTCTAAGTGATTGCAAAAATAAAGGCCATAGTTTTAGACTTCTCAGCTACATACACAGTTACTCAGGGGGAAAGAAAGCTTTCTTTCCTTTTCTCTTTTCATTTCTTTTTCTCCCTCCCTTCCTTCCTTCCTTCCTTCCTTCCTTCCTTCCTTCCTCCCTCCCTCCCTTCCTTCCTTCCTTTCTTCCCTCCTTCTATATTATAAGTCCAGAGTTGGTTCAAGTCTAACTTTGAGCTTCAGTTTGTGGCCTTTCTTCTGCTTCTAAGTGATTAAAAAAATAAAGGCAGCAGTTTTAGGCTTCTCAACTACATTCTCAGTCATTCAGGGGAAATGAAAGCATTTCTCTCTCCTCTCCTCTCCTTTCCTTCTTTTCTTCTTTCTTTCTTTCTTTTGATGGTTCTCTCAAGGGAAAGAAGATGTCTTTTCCAAGGTTTCATAACAAATATATTGTCTTTATTATAATTGCCTGAATTTGGTCACTGTCTTAGTCTGTTCGAGCCACTAAAACAAAATACCATAGACCAGGTAGTGTATAAAGACCAGACATCTATTTCTCAGAGTTCTGAAGGAGAGACTGTTCAGAATCAAAGCACTAGATAATATGGTGTGTGAGGAGGCCCCTTCCCAGGTTCATAGACAGCACCTCTCTTTGTGTCCTCACATGGTAAAGGGGTGAGCTTTACCATGGTTTACACGGGTCCGTTTGAAAAGGGCACTACTCCCATTCATGAGAGCTCTGCCTTCACGATCTAATCACCTCCCAAGGGCCCCAACTCCTAATTTTATCACATGGGTGATTAGGTTTCAACATATGAATTTCTGAGGGATAAAAGCATTCAGACCATGGTGTTATATTGCTGTTCTTGAATCAATCCCTGCTGTACAGTGAAAAAACAAAACAACAAATCAAGACGTGGTTACTTTAGATATTAATTATTGAAAAAATCATTGTGGCGTAGGATTGTGGGAGGCCGTGAGGGAAGTACTTCCAAGGCATTCAGGTTCTTGCAGAAGTCCGGGTAAACATCCACAAAGTCCCTGGTCTAAGTGTGTGGGAGTGGAGTGGATACCTAAATAAAATTCGAAAATGTTTGTGATGGAGGAAAGTAGGAATTTCACTGGATAGGATACCCACAATATCTACTACAGTCTATAAACAAGTGGCTTGGAAACATGTGATAAGATGAAGCCACACCAAACTCTAAAGGTTCGCTTTACTCTGTGTAAAAATGGCAATAATAATAAAATATGTCTTACAAAACTGTCCCAAACACCAAATCTCATATCTTCAGTATGCCACTTAACCACTGCTTATAAAGGAAAAAAGTCCATTGACTGCAACAGAGCAATTAGTCTTTTCAAAAAGTCAAATTATCTCTTGTCCCTACCTCACATGGTCCCACATAGGTAACGACTGACAGCTGAAGTCACTCCTCTGCTCAGGTCCTTGCACTGACTGTTCTTTACGCAAGTCTTGCTTACTACACTTCCCACATTTTTGCTCATGTCATGAAATGCCCTCAATATATCTCTCTTCATATGTAAACCTAACTGTGTGGCAAACTGGTCTTGGCTCTGAAGACATCCCTATCTACTTTAGAGTTCACTAATTGATGTTTCTTTTCTGATCTGCAAAGACAATTGTAGTCTAAAACCTTACTTCCATCATTCATGTATTAAAAACAATTCTTGATAGTGTATTAACTGTCTAACAGTCTTCTAGGTGGTCAGGATAAAGATAGAAATATTTTCACGTGAAGTTTCTGGTATGTGTGTGTTTGTGTGTATATATGCATATGACACTCTCATTTCCCTTAACAAGTTTCCATTTTCTTAAGTGTCAGAGCTATTTCACAGAATTGTTTCCATTCCCACCATCTAGTGTTGATTCTTCCCTAAAAGAAAAGAGATTCAACAAGAAGGTAGAAACCACTCAAAATTTTTGTGGCTTGACGTTTATGTTTCCAGGATACTGGGAAGCAAAAGAAGGATGTTACTGAATTACTATGGCCAAAGTAAAACAATCTCAAGTCATTCTGAGATTTCTGTCTGCATTCAAGGAGAGTAGATGCCCTGGTCTTTGGAAAATGTTGCCTTTAATTTAGCTAAGTTGTAGCAGAAAGTGTAAAATTTCTTCTGTTTGCTGCTCCTTTATCAATACCATAGATGCCAGTCGAATTTCATGGTTTTTAGTTAAGGATGGCTTTTGTCCTTCACCTAGCGCTATGTAATTAACTCACCTCTTTCCATGTTACACTCATATTACCTGTAGCAGGAAACTCAAAATGCTACATATAAACAATAATAATGTTTTCCACTCAATAATGTGTGCCCACACCACACACACACACACACACACACACACACGTGAACGCCTCACTGTCTTTGGTGAAACTGTGGATTACCTATCAACCTGCACAGAAAGTTCCAGTTCTTCAGTCTCAGGAGGTGAAAATTACAACCTTGTTCCTTGGTGTTCAACATATATGTTTATTAAGTTTAGTGTGGGCAACATTTAATCAACATATTCATTAAAGGCTTTCCTTTAAGTCCCAAATTTTCCATAGAGCAAAGACACTTTGACTTTTTCCTCTGGTCCCACCTACTGCATACATTATGACTTTCCTCTGCTTAATTACTATTATTGAATAAATGAACATTTTGTTTCCTACTGCCTAGGAAACAAGCTCCATAAATATATATGCAATTTATATTATTGCATAACCTATTTCAAATCTATCCTACTTTTACCATCCTCACTTCATTCCATGCAATCTCTTAGAAATAAAGGAGGGGTTTGGGGGATCCCCCCCTTTTTTTTTTTTTTTTTTGTTTTGAGACAGCGTCTCACTCTGTTGTCCAGTCTGAAGTGCCGTGGCAGAATCTCGGCTCACTGCAACCTGCACCTCCTAGATTCAAGTGGCTCTCCTGCCTCAGTGATCAGGGCCCACACACAAAAAGGAAAATAACAATGAAGTTAAGAAGAGGCATCTCAGGATTATGGGGGAATTAAATATGAAAATATGAATTATTGACATCTTATAGATAAGATGAAGATGTTTGGACCTCATGGAGAGTTTTATTTTTATTTTATTTATTTTATTTTTACTTTTTTTTTTGAGACAGAGCCTCCCTCTACCACCCAGGCTGGACTGCAGTTGCACGATCTCAGTTCACTGCAGCCTCCACCTCCCAGGTTCAAGCGATTCTCTTGTCACATCCTCTCAATTGGCTGGGATTACAGGAGTGTGCCACCACGTCCGGCTAATTTTTGTATTTTTAGTAGAGACAGGGTTTCATCATATTAGCCAGGTTGGTCTCAAACTCCTCACCTCAAGTGATCCACCTTGCCTTGGCCTCCCAAAGTGCTGAGATTACAGGCGTGAGTCACCACGGCCAGCTTCCCCTCTTTTTTATACTGTGTGAGATATATGGTTTCTAGGATGTGGGCCTGTGGGCCTGGGTGATGAGTCTGCCATTAATTAGTTTAATTGATTAAGTAATGTAGGCACTCTTTTCCCCAGTTTTGACCACTATAAGTTGCAATGCTGGATGCGAGGATAATTAGGTTCCTCTTCATTGTGTTTAGTCTGTGATGGTACAATCATATATATCAAGTTGAACCCTGAATAATCAAACTTTTTACAGGAGGAGAAAATAAACAGTGCAGGTTTTTTTTTTTTTTTTTTTTTTTTTGAGACGGAGTCTCGCTCTGTCACCCAGGCTGGAGTGCAGTGGCCTGATCTCAGCTCACTGCAAGCTCCGCCTCCCAGGTTTACGCCATTCTCCTGCCTCAGCCTCCGGAGTAGCTGGGACTACAGGCGCCCGCCACCTCGCCCGACTAGTTTTTGTGTATTTTTTAGTAGAGACGGGGTTTCACCGTGTTAGCCAGGATGGTCTCGATCTCCTGACCTCGTGATCCGCCGGTCTCGGCCTCCCAAAGTGCTGGGATTACAGGCTTGAGCCACCGCACCCGGCCAACAGTGCAGGTTTTTAAGGAGGTGAGGAGGTAATTGAATTCTTTCACCTCAGTGATTGACTATCTTTTAGGAGATGGTCAACTCATATTTGAATATATTTATTTTTAAAGTAATAAAATATGGCTCATTTGTATTTAGTACTTAAATATTATGTAATCTATCAAATAGAGAGAAATAAATATAATTCCTTCCTTCAAACAAAGGATTGTGCCATTTGACATGGTCATTCGTATGTCTTTGACTTATCACCTTAGTGCACAGATACGCTTGAGCCTCTTTTATACTTGGGCAATTTGAATTTCATTGTGGGCACCCCAGTGATCTAATATTTATTAACAAACATTATAAATAAAATGAGATTTTCTTTTAAAGAAGATTTTGGATTATTAAAAGTGACACTTCTTCAGTTGCAGCTTAAGAGTAAAACATTTAGGAAAATTGTAATCATTCTAAGCTAAGTTTGGATTTTTTAAATCATTTCCAACATGTGTGGTGAGCTGGTGTTATATTGGAAATGAATTTAATCTAAACTGGCTATGGTTTATGAACACTGCCAAAACCAAACAAAGCATAATGAAACTTCATTTTAATGTTCTCCATTTAATATTTTCTAACATTTACCATTTGTTTATTAGATTTATGTAACACCTATTATCCAAACAGCTCAAGACACTGTTGAAAGAATATTAAATTAAAGCTTTTTATATGAAACTTTCCTAAGAGGAATGGGACAATAGAAGAGAATTCTTGACAAACCACATTCACCAAAAGAAAATCCCAGCCAGAATATGTGACACATTTTGTCTCCATCAAACAGTTTTGGAACTAGATCCCTGGGCAATGATATTTCACTCTACCTGGATTACAAACCTCAAAATTAACTAGTTCTGGTTTACTTTGGATTCCTATATAAATTCCATTGATTTCACATGCATTCATAAAAAAAAAAAATAAAGTTTGTGACATCAAAAAAAGAAATTTGGCATTTAGCACTTGAAGTTTCTTCTTATTTTCTGTTTTAAAATTACTTTTATGTTTTGCAATTATAGACGAGTTTTAATATTTGGAACCAGTTCTTCAGCTGTTATGTTGAATAGCAGTTGTCTTAAATTGACATGGGAAATGTTTTCATTCTTTGAGGATACACACAAATCTTCCAAACAGCAGCACCTAGACCTTCTCCCTAATGACTTCAGAGTTTGTCTAGTGCAAGTCCTTCATTTTGAAAATAAGAAAATCAAGACCCAGAGATTTAGATAATTCATACAAGATCACTGTTTGAGTTTCCCACAGAGCTGGAGCTAGATTGACTCTTACTCTAATTATTTTTCTTCTTTCAAAACAGTGCTTTTTAAATAAATTTCTCTGATTTTTAAAATGACATTTGCAAACAACTAGGAATGAGTGTTTCCAGGGCTCACATTGTCTGTTGAACCTTGAGCATCTCACACTTCCAGGCCTCACTCATTGTAATAAAGTTTCCCATCCATCATGGGGCATAATATGACCAACCTTATTTGCCACACTTTACCAATACTGCTATACAGAGGGCTGGTTTAGGAGTTAAAAGCCCTATGTAATTTCAATTCCTATTGTCGAACGGGAATTCACCAAGGCATCTTAAAGCAAAACAGCATGAGTTAATGCTACTCTCTGACCGATAGAAATGACTTTCACACCTCTGTGCTCTGCCATGGACTTTACTAATTAGCCAACTCCAACCCTTCAGAGATGTTCAGTGTCTCTCTCAAGGTGACAGTCCTTGTTAGTCAGTACTTTTGACTCTCTAGTGTTGATTGTGTTTTATACCTGGGCAATAATTTAGGACTTAGGTACAACATGGAAAGTGAAGCTAGTCTCTCTGACAACAGACCTAAATTCTACAATTTCCTAACTGTTTGATCTTAATCTGGTTAATAAAGCCTACTAAGAGGCTTAGTTAACAAATTTGCAAAATGGAAATTATAATAGTGTCTGTCTTATATGGTATGATGAATATGTATTCATGGTGTTTTTATTAGTCTAAGTTATATGTTTTTTCATCAGTTCTATCAGCACACACACACACACGCACACACACACACATATGGTTTAATTAATACAATGATATTATTCCCCACTATTATAGTCATGGGAATTTCAGAGAAATATTGTAAAATGTTTGGGTAAAATAATTTGACAGAGAAAATTTCATGTGTTGTACTCAAATTCTTCGAGGAAGTCTCCTTATTCCTCCACCCCTACCCCAATCTCTTTACTTGAGAAATGAAACTGAAAACCTAGTCATCATTCCCTATATGGGAATCTCCATAGAGCATTATAATTACATAGGTCAAGCATGAGAATTGGAAAACTATTAACATTGTATGACAAAATAAATAAAAAGTTAATTACTATAAATGTTAGCCACATAGCATCAATGCTTAATTATTATGCAGATGAATAACCTTAAAATGAAAATATTATATGTATATATACACACACATATATATATACACATGAACACTATACACACAGATATGTGCTATATATATATATATATATATATATATATATATATATATAAATGTGTGTGTGCATATACAAAAGAGAAAAAAACATTTTCCTAATACTATTAAATTGCCTAGTAACAGAACTAGGCTTTCATATTTTTGTAAATTTTGGATTTATTATGTTTAACTCTTGGCTAGATTTATATTTTCAAGTTCTCCTTATCCAGCTATATATTATAGCCATAAGGGCCAAAATTGATGTACATAGGAAATACTCCAAGATATCTAGTACAATCACTAGTTTCACAAGGGTGGAATAAAAAAAAGAAACATAGAGAACTGCTGCACACTCGCAAGTAAAAGGATAATAGGCGTGAAGTATTCTGTATAATCAATCCCAAATAGAGGATGATCTCAAAGTCTTTCCCAGTCTCTACGATTCAGAATTAAATAATTCCACGTGGTTGAGGCTGTAATTTTCTTTTCTTCATTTCCCTTGTGTAGAAATTACACATTTGCTTTTTTTATTGTATTATCTTTAACTTGAGATGGGACATTTTATTGTTATTTTAGCCCTTAGTTCTAAATCGTTTTACTACTAACAAATGAAGTATTTAGGCAGATTAAGTTTCTGTTATGTATTTTCAGAAAACACATACCACTCGTTATTTTTAATAATTGGCATAAGAATCTAAAGAGATTGAAGGTGTCTCTTGGTACCCGCCTGCTTTGTAAATTCTATAAATCTTACGAAATTTTAAAAATCCTGTTTCCTGTCACGTTGGTAGGAAGTATATGAGATTGAGACACCCGTTGCATTAAGGTATGGTCACCAAGTAATTTATTGCTGATGCTTTGACTTCACTTGAATTAATTATTAAACTAATAAGTTAAATTTTGACATTCATGTTTGTTTCTATATCAGCCTAATTTTTGTTTTTATATCCAAACAGCAGCTTTCTGGGTACCCAACCTCTGCCCACTTATATGATGTTATATGACACTGTGGACTTGGACCCAGTTTTTACTCTTTGAGGCTTAATTTAACCTGGTTTCATGGTTCCTAAGTGTCTACTCTTGGGACTCTGTCCTTTCTTTGTATATTAAATTTAATCATTACCTAGTTTATGTAACCAAGATTGTTAATCGCGGGGTAAAGGAACAGGTTTAAATTCCCTACCATTTATGTCAGTCTCATTATAACTTTGCTGATTAAGAAGTCACAGACTGGGCTGGGTGCAGTGGCTCACACCTGTAATTCTAGCACTTTGGGAGCCTGAGTTCACTTGAGGTCAGGAGTTCAAAACCAGCCTGGCCAACATGGTGAAACTCTGTCTACTAAAAATACAAAAAAATTAGCAGGGCGTGGTGGTTCATGCCTGTAATCCCAACTGCTCTGGAGGTTGACAAAGGAGAATGGCTTGAATATGGGAGGCAGAGATTGCTGTGAGCCAAGATTGCACCACTGCACTCCAGCCTGGTCAACAGAGCAAGATTCTGTCAAAAAAAAAAAAAGAGACAGAGAGAGAGAAAAGAAAAAAGGAAGTGACTGACTGGAAAATGTAAAACACTTTCCCTGGCTGTAGAAACACTGAGTAGTTGCTTCTCTCTCTTCTTCACTCTTCCCTTGCTCAAACTCACACCTATATAGTGTCTTTGTTGAGTACATCCATATGGTGCTGCACCATTTTTCAATGTCCACTTAAAGACTTAAGTGGGCAGCAATAGGTCTTAAAGCAAATACAGAAGTAGCGTACTTAATCCACAGATTGTCACTCTTAATGCTAATCAAACTGTATGTCAGCAACGCATACCCATGGCTTTACAATTAAACTCTGGGCATTTATGAAGGTAGCTTGAATTTATGCATTAAAAATTGAGAAGAAGCAGGACTGGCTGTTTCAAAATTGTGAAAATAGGCAAGTGTCCTATTTTTTACTTCCTTTTTCTTCACCTATCGAAGGATTCTTTCTTCCCATTTCACTCACTTACTCTCTCACTTCCTCATTACTTTACCATCAAAGGGTGGATGTGCCAATATTAGTCCTTTGCATTTATTGATTAGTTAACATACTGTAATTTTAGTATTAATTATATTCAATCTTATGTGACATACTCGTGTTAGAATGATAGCTACCATGATTAGAGATACCTAGGAGTTTTATTATATTTTTCTCTAAAAATTTCTGGGTGGAATAGCAAGTGTCAACTTATCATCAAGTTCTGGAAAAAGCTTTTGAAAGTGCTTCATCCTCTTCCCTCAACCCCTATCCCAATCCCTTTACTTGAGCAATAAAACTGAAAACCTACTTATCACTCCCTATAGGGGACTTTCCATAGACCATTATAATTACATAGGTTAAGCATGAGATTTAGAAAACTGTTAACATTGTTTAACAAAGTAAATGTAAGATTAATTACTATAAATGTTAGCCACATACCACTAATCCTTAATCATTATGCAGATGAATAACCTTAAAATGAAAACATTATTTTACATATATACGTATATATACACACACATGCATGCTATACACACACATACGTGTGTTATATATATATATGTGTGTGTGTATGTGTTAGTGTATGTATGCATATGCAGAAAAGAAAAACAATAGTTTCCTAATACCATTAAATTGGCTGATCATAGAACTGGACTTTACTATCACAAGAAGAGAAAACCAAACACCGCATGTTCTCACTCATAGGTGGGAACTGAACAATGAGCTCACTTGGACTCGGGAAGGGGAACATCACACACTGGGGCCTATCATGGGGAGGGGGGAGGGGGGAGGGATTGCATTGGGGAGTTATACCTGATATAAATGATGAATTGATGGGTGCTGACGAGTTGATGGGTGCAGCACACCAACATGGCACATGTATACATATGTAACCTGCACGTTATGCACATGTACCCTAGAACTTAAAGTATAAAAAAAAAAAAAAAAAAAATAACTGGACTTTCATATTTTGATAAATTTTGGATCTTATAGAATCATTAAGAACTTACAAAATAAAAAGAATACAAGAAACAGGAGGATAATCTTCCTAATACTAAAAAGAATGTGTAATGATTGATTGAAAGTTGACTTAAGTATTAAGTCAGCAGTAACAAAAGTCAAAAAAAGTATGTATAAGTTAAAATTCATAGTACATCATATTAGATATAAACATTCTCTCTGGATGGTGGTGGTGTACATGTTCATAAGGGAGAAATGTAACATATAAGTATTCTGATAGAGAATTAACAGAAATATGCTTTGTAGTATCTGGAAGAGAGTTCAATCAGTGAATTCAAAGAGAAAATAACTTCTTTAATTATAATATCCAGATAAAACCTCTCAATATGTTTTATTTTTCTAAAAACCCAGTAATACTTCTCTATATTAAATAATTATTTTAATATATATACTAAAGCTTTATAAATGAATAATTTATACTATTGCCATAATCTTAATATTCTGATTACACAATCAAATATTAAATATATTATTATGACAGAGTACAACACACCATTAATTCAAAGCTAAAAATGCCTTTAAAGATTTGAATTCTATACCTTTCATTATTTTTATTATTTGTTTACTTCATTATTTGTAAATTTCAAAGTCATCTAGGTTTGCAGCAAATGTTCTGAGGCAGTTACTAACTACCATCTCTGCTGAGAAAGTGTGAAGGTCATAGCATTTAATAGAAGCCCAAGTTCCATACTGGATTCCTTCCAAGCTGTTCTCCTTGTCAAAAGAGGGAACTAAATCCTTGTTTTTGTGCTAGCATAAATTCCCCATATTTCTGAATCAAATGTGGTACTACTATTTCCCTTGACATTAGTTTCTACCTTCAAACTGGAGTGGATAGAAAGGTTGTCCTGGTAATGATGTAGTATAAAACTAAAGGGAGGAGGACAGGTGCTTCCAGAATGTCTTCTTTTGTCTTACCGTGTTGTCAACATCTTTAGGGACATAAGCATCTTCTTCAGTTTCTGAATAAGTAGCCTTGTTGTGATTACACTTTGAATACTTGTTAAAGGAGCATAGAAATGACTGCTTCTTCATTGCAACAGCTAGGATAGATAATTTGCAGTTACATTATTTCTTCTATTAAACAACAGGATATGAGCCTACAGGGATGAGCTACTCTGGGTATGAAATTCAAGCACATTAAAGCATAGTATGGAACACTAAATATTGTATTTACCTGAAAATTCATCGTTCTATTATGAGATCTTTGCAAAATTGGGAAAGCCAACAAGAGGGAATATTTTTGCAAATCTTGTCTTGTACTTCAGTATCTCGAAGCAGTTCAGTAGAAATAGTCCGTCTGTAGGACAAGCAAGTAGCTTATAAGCATAGTTTTAGTTTTGATTGCCCTAGTGGTAACTATGATGATACTCCCTTTTGCTACTAACACTTCAAAGACTCATCTATCCCCTCCCTCCCTCCCTCCCTCCTCCTCCCTCCCTCCCTTCCCTCCCTCCCTCCCTCCCTCCCTCTTTCTTTCTTTCTTTCTCTCTCTCTCTCTCTCTCTCTCTCTCTCTTTCTTTCTTTCTTTCTTTCTTTCTTTCTTTCTTTCTTTCTTTCTTTCTTTCTTTCTTTCTTTCT